>NW_009608794.1:33490-33756 GCF_000690535.1 Cariama cristata
GAAGAGACCAACCCCCACCTCACTACAACCTCCTTTCAGGTAGTTGTAGAGAGCAATCAGGTCTCCCCTCAGCCTCCTCTTCTCCAGGTGAAACAACCCAGCTCCCTCAGCCGCTCCCCATCAGACTTGTGCTCCAGACCCTTCACCACCTTCGTTGCCCTTCTCTGGACAGGCTCCAGCACCTCAATGTCCTTCTTGTAGTGAGGGGCCCAAAACTGAACACAGAGTTCAAGGCGTGGCCTCACCAGTGCAAAGTACAAAGGGAT
>NW_009608795.1:0-286 GCF_000690535.1 Cariama cristata
ATTAAGGCAAAAAAGCCAGGATGGCTGCATGGATGAAAAATGAAACTCGTGGCCAAACTCAAACACAAAAAGGAAGCCTACAAAGGATAGAAGTAAGGACAAGTAGCCTGGGAGGAATGCAGAGAAATTGTCTGAGCAGCCAAGGATCATTTTAGGAAAGTTAAAGTCCTGATAGAATTGAATCTGGTCAGGGACATCAAGGGCAACAAGAAAAGCTTCTATAGGTATGTTGGTGGCAAAAGGAAGACTAGGGAATGTGTGAGCCCTCTCCAGAAGGAAACAGGAG
>NW_009608796.1:0-26783 GCF_000690535.1 Cariama cristata
GGGCTTTCTGAGGCATCCTTGTAGGGTGTGTGAAGCACTTGAGGACTTTTCAGCAGAGTCTAGTACAAGTCTGGGGAGTGGAAGAGGGAGGGGCTGGCATGGCCTGTGATGGAGGGGGGTCTTGGTAACGCCTGGGGGAGGAGAGACAGAATGTGAGAGTTGGAGGAACCTTATTTTCAGAGAGGAGTGATGTGTTTCTGAGTCTTCCTGTCAGCATGCCTTATGCTGGGAATCTGCTTTTGGGAACAACATGTATGGTTGCTGGCTGTGAGACAGTGTAAACTGGAGCCTTGCTGTGTAGTGCTAGCCTAGCCTATTGCTGTGTTTCCCAGAGTGTTGCTGTGAGCCTATATAAGCAGGGACATGGGAGGACAGATTCCTGAAACCCATGTAGGTCTTTGTGCAGTGGCTTTCTGCCCAGGCACCTTCAAAAACAAGGGAGTTGGGCTGTTTGTTTTGCAGAAGTTTCTGAGTTCCTGCAGCTTCCTCAGGTTGCAGGAATGTACTTACTCAGTGCTTTGGCAATAATTTGGAAGTAAAACTCAGATGCTTGATTTAAGTTACTGGCATTAGATCTAGTGCTCCGTTCAACAATTGGCACCTTGGGAAGAGAGACTTATTCCTAAGAGGAACCTCAGGTTTTGCGTGGTAGTAGTGCAACTGCTGCTTCTTAATTCAGTTTGTGTTTTGGAGGGTTTTGTCTCTCACTCTGCTTTTCTCTTCCTCCTTTTACAAAAGGACAATGTAAATGGTGAGAGAAAAGAATGCAAAAAAAAAGTCCGATTATACAAAGTAATTACTGGGGGTAGGTGGAAGGAATAACCATATCTGTTCTGTGTGTCATAAATTACAGTAGCAAACAAAGATGCATCTAAGCAGATGTGTGCTTTGTAGCTTTGCAACAACAAGTTTTGTTCAATCATGTTGTATCTCTGCTTGGTTCCATTCTCCTTCTTTTTTCTTCTGTATCCATTGGCTAGTTCTGGTATGTTTCTGAGAAGATTAGGTGTCCCAGACAGATTCAGCTCCTACAGGTTTTATGAACATGGGCACTGGGTAGAAGAGAGGTTCAGCCAATGGAAAAAATGTGGTATGATCTCAGTCTTTCTTAGATGGGACAGAAAATGTGATGCCAGTGACAGAGTGGGTGGGGAGTCTCCTTTGGCAGGTGTTTTGCAGCTCTTGTGGAGAGGCTTTTCAACTCACTGCCTTAAAGAAGCTGAAGTAAACTATTCCTCTGTGCCAACGTGTGTACAGCTACTTCCCAACTCTCTTTCAACAGGATTTTCAGTTCAGAGCGCTGAAAAAGGTCCGCATCTTTGATGCTCCTGATGATCTTCCCAAAGAGCGCTCCAGCCTCCTTGCAGTGTCTAACAAATATGGCCTGGTCTTTGCTGGTGGAGGAACCAGCCTGCAGATCTTTCACACTAGAAATCTTCTCATGCAAAACCAGCTGGGAGAAGATCCCAACAAAATTGGTAAGGCACACTTAACGTCTCATGGTCTTTGCAGAGACAGTTTTATATGGATTTTTATGGTAAGGAGCTCTTGGCTTCTGATATAGTCCTCGTCATGCTCTTTCATGCATTTGAAGTTACCATGTTTTCTTGTGTGAGAAGGCAGTATTTGCTGTACCTCTAGCTGAAATGAAGTACAGTTGTTGGGAACGTGTCACCAGGATGCTCTGTGCTAGCTCCTGTTCAAGTGTCATTCAGGTTTGGTCACCTGTGTTCAGTGTCGTACAGTGGGGTTGACTTCTCCTACCTGAGAATCTACCCCTTTCCTCGTAGCCACATTCTGTCTTGGTAGCCAGTCTTTTAGCTGTGAACCTGTGTATGCATCAGGGATGTGTGTGAGTGGAAGGACAGTTCTCACACTGAGTTATCCAGTCTGAATGACGGTCCTACAAGAGAGGAAGCAATCACTGTTTCACCACCTAAGTGCAAAATGGTTTTCGTTCTCCTGTTGTCCTTAGTAACTGTACCACTCGAGGTATTCATGTGCATAGATAAGCAAAACCAAAAATCTGTCTCCTTATTTTTTCTCCAGGTTACTGAGGAAGGAAAGTAGAATTTTCTTTTCTTAGGAATTGGGCAACTCTTGACAATGTGTTGATAGAGAGGAAGGGGTTTGCTTTCACTCAGTTTTTCCATGTGTTAGCTTTGACAGCTGCTGTTAATAGGACTGTTGATTTTTGCATAAACTTATTCTAATGGTATTGTTGTACAAGAACAGGTCTTGCTATTTAAGTTAGTCCCCTTCATTCTATCTTCCTTTCCTTTTGTGTTTTAAGTGGAGAATGTTCAGAGTACCTTAGTTCCCGTGAAGTTTCCTGTGCAACACCTGGCTCTAAGCTGTGATAATCTCACGCTGTCTGTCTGTATGATGTCCAGTGAGATCGGTTCCTTCATTGGCTTTTTTGATGTCCGCACATTCTTAAATCAGGTAAAACATCTGCAGAGTGGGTTGGTTTTATGGTTTTGTGAGGGTGTTTTTGTTTTGTTTTTGTGTTTTTTTTCTGAATACAGCAGGAGGGGAGGCATAGCTTGGGTGGGATTTCCTGTCTCTCTGTGGGAGATGTCTGGTAAAGGAATTGTTCAGTAAACTCAAAATCTGCTTCTTATTTTTATCAGTCATTAATTTACAGGAAGGTCAAAACTACTTGGAATTATGACTTTGGGAGAACTTGATTTTGTGCTAAGCTTTGACTGTCTCATGTATTTGTCTTTCCTAAAAGGCAAAACAGCAGAAACGTGCATTTGCTTATCACAAGCTGGCCAAGGACTCGGGAAACTCAGCAATGGTCAGTGACCTGAAGTGGAACCCTGCTAGTCCCGCCATGGTGGCCATCTGCCTGTCCGATGGCAGCATCTCCGTCCTGCAGGTCACGGACTCTGTGAAAGTGTATGCCACGCTGCCTTCCTCTGTAGCTGTAACATCTGGTGAGTGGCAGCCTCAGATAGCATACAGAATGTTGAACACTGAAGAGCAGAAGCAGATTGATAGGTGTAAAAAGACAGGCTGTTTGTCTTGGGAGGAGGTTTCTTAAATAAAAATTCTTCACAAAAAGGAAGGATTTAAACTCCCTGAGACTCAGAAAATGTGTTGCAATGTAACTGCTTTTTCCCAGTTGATTGGAGGAACTGCATCTTGTGAATTAGTCAAATGTGCCCACCTGTGGTTTGTGCTGTCTCAGGTTTGACTGTCATATCCAAGGAAGCATGCAAATAAGAGTCTGTTGGGTTTTGATCTGTGCAGTCTGGCTTTCTCTGTGACTGGATGACTCCCTGTTTGTTTAATTCAGATTTATGATTTTTTGCAGGGATAAAAAATGTGGGTTTAATTTATTGGTCCTGCTTTTATGGGGCCTTGTAACTCTCCAGTTCCTTAGGGCTAATGAAATTCTGGTTTTGTTTTGTTTGTGTGGTTTTGTTTTGTTTTGTTTTTTTTTTTTTTTACTTAGTGTGCTGGAGCCCAAAGGGAAAACAGTTGGCTGTAGGGAGACAAAATGGCACCGTGGTGCAATATCTGCCTGTAAGTATTGTTGGTAGTAAGGCCTTATATGTGTTCACTAGTTTGCAATATGCTTTATTTTCTTTGCATCGCAAGCTACAGAATTTGGTCAGGTGACACATGGTGTGAGCCATGTGAAGCTGCCCGAGCGCTTCGGTAATACTAAAGTGTCTTAGACCAGTGCTGGGTTTACTTTAGGGTTTGCACCTGCCACTGAAAAGTCATGATTTCAGAGAGGCACGTGATGAATGTTAAAGAGTGATCGAGTTGCTCTAAACCAGTTCTCTGGGCTTTCTGCAAAATTTGCACTTGGCTTTGTTTATTGGCTTTTTCTTTGTATTTAAGAGTAGTTTTATTTGCAGAATCTGCAGGAGAAGAAAGTGATCCCTTGTCCTCCTTTTTATGACTCAGACAATCCTGTTAAAGGTACATCTTTTTATTCCTTTTTAACTTGTTTTCTCTTCTAAAGTATTCCTCCTCAGGTTTTTGGTTATAGCAGCTGTATACCGTACTGGTGTGATATTTTTTTTAATTATTTATTTTTTTAATAATACTGGGGGAAAAAATTATATGCTTTATCTCTGGATTGCATAGAAAAATTACCAATTAGCTGGAGTCCTTGTGTATTTCTAGAATGTTTTAAATATGCATTTTAAAAGCTGGTTTTTGCTCACTGTTGTGATAGACAGTATTGTCACAAGTAATCTCCCTTTAGCATGAAGATTTCTGGATGTAAGTCCCATTCTCATATTTCGTGTGAGTTTCATCTTATCATTTTGACTCTTCAATAAAATGTCAAAGCAGTAAGTTTAGAAAAGCAGAAACACTTCATTTGGATATGCCAAAACATCATCCATGTTTGGAAACACAGGCATTGTCTTGCTTGGATGTCATCAAGCAAATCAAATACATTCTTTTGGTTTGTGTTTGAAATTTCTGGGATTAAATAGTTTTTCTGCCTAATAAGATTGATGTTCTGCAGACTAATCTTTGAAATTCTTTATCTTGGTAGTTTAGAAGTAAGTGATTCCTTGTTTGTTTGTCATTTACTTTTGTGTGCTGTGCACAGTTAAAATCAAGGTATGTTTTGCCAATGGACGGGATCAGCACACAGGACACAAACACCAAGTTAAAGAAGTTAGCTTATCTTTACTTACACTTAAAGCAATAAGATGATAAGGGAGATAATACAGCAAGAATCAAACAGAATACAGCAAGGATAAAACAGAACAAGTTAGTGCATCTAATCGTTACTACATAAGGTTATCTATAGTGATTAAGAAAGATACATCACCAATTGCCCTAATACTTTACCATCATCCAGATCCGCAATTGCTGGGGAGCCCTGGTTGCAGCGAGGATTTGGAGAACCTTTCCCGGCAATTGGGAGGTCCTACGCAGTGCGTCCACTCGTAGATGAGGTCTTCAAAGTTGCTGCAAGAGGGTCCAGCTTTTTATATTTTTGAATAAACAAGCTTACATAACTTCAAATGTGGAAACATCTGGTTTCACTGTCCTTTTAGATTCCACCTAAAACTTGGCCAGGGCTCAAGGAGGAGCCAAGGGAGCTTCTTTATCTATTTGGTTTTGACCACATATTTCCAAACAAGGCCAGACACCTGGTTTCATGACCTTGACAACTGTCTTCAAACAAGGAAAACTAAATATATTCTTGCAACATTTATCTTCACTAATGATTATATTTTATCTAAGCTACATGTTTTGCTAACAATCATACATATTTGCTAATGATCAGATATTCATATTATACAACATGTGGTTGGGATGTTCATCTATAGGTCAACTTTGGTTCAGGGTCTGTTGCTCAGGCCTCAGTACTTCAAGGTACAAGGAAGTATCATTCTGAAGTATTTCTGGCTGAGGTATTTGCTTCCTTCTCTTTCAGTTTTGGATGTACTGTGGATTGGCACGTACGTCTTTACTATTGTATATGCAGCGGCTGATGGGACACTGGAAACACCTCCAGAAGTGGTCATAGCCATATTGCCTGTAAGTGCCAGCAAGTCACAATGACAGAAGTGTTTGTTGCTTGTTCTTGACTTGTTTATTACAATGGCAAGTTGCCTTTATTATTCACATTGGCATCATGTAGAATTCAAGTTTGGTACTACCGTAAATCATGGCTTTGGCGTTGCGGGGATTGAGTGGAGGAAGTAGTACCCACTTGAAAACCAATCAGTAGCTTGTTCTCTGCTGAGATCAGATTATGACATGAAGACTTCTGGCCTCTGAAGTAAACACTTGGGAAGAAAACCTTACCTGATGTAGAGTCCTGATATATTTTTTGTGTGTGTCTCTCTCTGTATTTTTTTGTTTAGGTTAGGGAGATTTTTAAGCCTGATGATATGCTCTTACTTAGTCTTGGGTTATTGATTGCTGGGGAGATTGTGAGATCTAAATTCCCTGGTAACCTCTTTGTTACTCCTTTATCTTTTGGAGGAGTGTTTTGGTTGGTTTGCTTTGTTCTTTGTTTTTTGAGTGGTCTCATGGTGCCTGTTCTCTCTTGAAGTGTGTGGCAATTATTGGTGTACCCTGATGCAGTCATATTTATGGGAGATTATTTGATTTCTGCATTGAAAGGTAAATGATCAATGTTGGTCTTACAGAAAAAGGAAGAGAAGCGACCAGAGAAGTTTGTGAATTTCATGGAGCCTTGCTATGGGAGCTGCACGGAGAGACAGCATCATTACTTCCTCAACTATGTTGAGGAATGGTGAGTGGCAGGACTCATGGCAAAGTCTTTCCCTTATTATGCATGTCTGAGTGTCAGTTCTCTGTATATTGTGTTCCTCCTTTTTATAAACTATATAATACCTGAATATGAGAGAAATGAAATTGTTGTTTTGAAAATGCTTTGTGAAAGTACAGTTAATTTCTCCTGCATGCTCTGTCTCCATGCCAACATACTCATTTGTCTGTTGAAAATTCATATGATTTCATGCAGGTACATAAGATTGTTTAAAATCTGTCATAACCATTTCCCTTGAGATTGTAAGTCATAGGTTGGGTAAAGCATGACTTTTTGTCTCACCTAATTGTGTATCTGTGTGAAGAAGCTGCTCCTAACTTTTCAGCTACCTGACTTGGACTATCATTATTTATGATGATACAGTGTCTGTTAAATCATTGTTTGGCAAGGAGATTCAGCCCCTGATGACTAAGTTTAAAACAAAAATGAAAAAAAATTCTGTAGTGATAATAGCCAGTCATGTTTCCCTCATCTGGGGAGGAAAAGTCAGTTTTCTATTGTTACAACTGTATTCCTAGTTACAAATTTGTATAAATGATAATGAATTGTGGCTCTGGGGACCTTGCTGTGGATTGTCATGTTGGTTTTAACCTACCCATGTCCATACTTACAGGGATCTAGTTCTGGCAGCTTCAGCAGCTTCCACAGAAGTCAGCATTCTTGCCAGGCAAGGGGATCAGGTAATATTTTTGTTCCTGTTGCATTTGTGCTTATGTACCTCCTCTTTCTTGAAAAATCTAAGCAAGTATAACCTATATAAGACCTGGAATACAATGAGATGATATATTTTAAAAAAACACCCCAAACCCAAGCAAAAACCCTTTCTTTTTACATCTGAGTTGTGCAGAATCTTAAGATAAACATAATTCTTAGATGAACAAGAGATCTGAGTGACACAAAAGAGAAAGGATAAACATGTTATGAACCAAGTACCAGAAGTCTATTTTTTGTGATTCACTTGGCAGTCTCACAATTTTGTCAAGCTCGCCATAATAAAGTGATTCGTGTGAGGTCATCAATTGGAGTTAAACATTAAAACTGTCTGACCTTAACTCTGACATGCAATGGTGCATGAGAAGGCACACACAAATCTGTGAAGGGCCCTGATACTTCTGGCATTTGTTAATCTGAAATTTAAGTACATGCTCTCTAGCTTTTTTGCAGTCGTACTCTTTCAACTGTAGTAGGCAAGAGTTCTGAAGAAGGCTGATCACAGGAAAGCAGGAGGCTAAATAATAATCTTACTTTTTGCAGAACTGGGAATCGTGGGTTTTGGAGGACTCCAGCAGAGCAGAACTTCCTGTGACAGATAAGAGCGATGACACTCTGCCTGTTGGTGTTGCTGTGGACTACACCAGTAACATGCCTATCCCAATCAGTAAGTCTCTTTAGTCTTTCTTGTGGAATAGTCCAATAATAGCAATATGAGAGAGATTTTTGAGGGGCAGCATGGTGCTCAGGGTTCTGTGTGATCATTCTGAAAAAGAGACCAACACACATCCTGCCTTTTTATCTCAAGCCCACAGCACGTGTGGGCTTACTTCTGTGTAAGGATTCAAACGACAAAGTGTTAAATACGGTTCTTCCTCAAACCTTTCAGCAGCCTGGGATACTACATGAACACACACGGCAAACAAAACACCTGAGTTATGCCTGTGTTTCACAGAGCCAGGATAATAGTGAGTTTAAAGGAGTCATGTTCTAACACTGGGGATTTCAGACTGCCTGCGAGGTTTTCTGTATTCTTATAGCTTATGTCATTTTGCAGAACTGTTTTGTATGAAGTACATTCGCACTGATCTAAAAGAAAAGTGGGTTAGTTTCAAAGCCAGCAAAAGCAAAGATCATTCCGGTGAATGCATAGGTTTTAATTCTGCATTAAAGCACAGGGCCTGTACTGACTGAACCCTGCTGTGCTCTACATCTAGGCAGTTGCATTATTACTGTACCTTCTGTGCTGCCTGAAGGCTCTTCAAAGCACCTTGTGAGAGGCTGAAGCAGAAGATACATCTGAACTATTGTGTTGTACCTTAGTGAATTCTGAAAACTCTCCTTTGAAACCCAGAGACAGATTGAAATAGAGATGCCTTCAGGCAGAGTGGAAGGTACTGCAGTCAGGAGTTCCTGAAGAGCACGGGAGGGTGCCGATTAACTGAGAACTTTACCTGAATGAAAATCTACAGTAGAGAATTGAGGTCAAACTTCGTACTTAAATGCCAAATTGAATTTGAAGCATTTTCTCTTAAGGAATCTGTCAGGACAGATTTTTTTTTTTTTTTAAGCCCAGGTTGTGCTGCCTTAGAGTTTTTAGAAAGGTTTTTGGAGAAACTTTTTGCTAACACATTCTCTGTGTTGTCACAGAGTGCAATCAGCTCGGTTTTGGTTTCACATTAATTGGGTTTGCAGTTCACAGCAAGTTTGGATTGCAAAGAAACCTCATGTGTCCTGGAGCTTGTTCCCATGTGGAAACTGCCCTTCCCTAGCATGCTTTTCCTGAAGAACCAATAGGTAGAGAAACATGGCCATCCATGGCACTGCCTGACAAACAAAGCACTGTGATTATAACAGATTTTTCCTGCATCCTAGATTTGTTGGAGTGGGATTTTTTTGTTTGTTTAATTAAGCACAGTTAACCCACTATAGAATTCGGTTTTTTTAGAAATGTAGGGAGTGGTTTGGGGCCTTTAATAGTGCTGAGAATATTTGAACTGAAGCAGACTCTAGGCTTAAAGCTGCAGCTCCACAAAATGCAAGTATTTTATATCAGAGTTTCAGATCATCAGGATGTTTGATGTTGGCTTTCTTTAAAGTTAAAAAGCTTCCTATCTGGCAATGCTCTTTCGTACTTTATATATATGAATGGTAATGATGTGACAGGACCCAGTGGAATGTGGGGATTGCTGAAAGGCATAGAGGATTAAAGGAGGGAGCAGCGTTTAGTTGACGAAAAAGGACTGCTTCAAAATATGAAAAAAGCTTGACGCAGGAATTGACGGGTGAAAGTTAGGTTTTGTCATTCAGGAGATGACATTTGATTGTCAAAATAACCCTTCATCTATGAATTTATGAAACATGAAGTCAGGAACAGGAAGGAATAGAGAAGAGAAAAAAGTGAATTGGACTTTCACAGAGAAGCAAGGGAACAAAGATGCAAGTGAAAGCAAGAAGGGAGAAATGTAAGAAATGTTGCTCTGAGCAAGTCATGTGAAGGTGCCAATGCCAGTAGGAACAGAACAGGAAATTTTGTCTGCAGGACTTACATATGTGGTCTCTGACAGGTGACGAGAAGACCCTTGCTCCAGCTCCGGTTCTGATCTTGCTCTCTACGGATGGTGTGCTCTGCCCATTTTACATGATCAATCAAAACCCAGGGGTCAGATCACTTATTGTGACCCCAGAGCCATTGCTGTTAGTAGGGGAGAGAGTTGCAAAGTCAGCAGGTAAGTGCTCCAGTGGGCAAGGGAAACACTTGCATTTGTGGATCTTTGTCATCTTCGTCTGTAAGTTTGGTAGTCTGACATGTATGTGGTCAAAGAAAACAGTTTCTTTTTTCTTTATAATGGTAATGGGGAGCAGTTCTTGTGTGTTTTGTGCTCCCAGGACTGTTCTGTCCTTTGTGCATCAGTGTGAAATTATCTAGTCCTGTTCATTACGTGGGTTCTCAAGCAATTTGCAGGCTGTGCTCTTAGACTCTACTGCACAATCAACCTTTGGGAAACAGGGCCAAAGCAATTCTGGGAGGTCCTTTGTCCAGCTTTGGGGTGTACAACTGTAACTGCAGCAGTGACTGCAGACTCTGCTTGGGGACAAGGATTAAGTGCTGCGCAGACCCAGAGGATGGTCTGTATGCTCCAGGGAGGTGGTGGTTTTCCTCCATATGTTTTGCCACAGGAGGCCATGATATAAAGTAAGGTGTTTGGCTGCAGCAAAAGCTTATTTGAACAATAACTTTCTGCAGCACTATGAAAATTGTGTTAGCAGGTGAAGAGTAGTAGTTTTATCTGAGTTATATAAGTGTTGCTATATGCAGTGGGAAGTAGGCAGTTTCCTATGCTGGGGTAGGCAAGTAAGCTGAATGTTTTGCTTGTCTGCATGCGTGCAGTAATAATTGCAAACCCAACATTTTCTTTCCTAAACCCAAATTTGCTGCTTTTTCCCTAAACAGAATGCTTTTGTTTGGCAGCCTGCCTCTCTGCAGCAATGGCTGACTTGTGTGCTGACAGCCTGTTTTATTTGAGATGGCAGGAACCTCATCAAAATTGAGGGAGAAAGGTGAAGGAAATGCCAGACAACATTAATCTAGACAGACTGTAGTATTGATCGTGACTTGAACTTTGTGCAGTTTCTATATCGCGTACTGGGTTTGGGGACTAGAAGCCTGGCTCTGCCATCTCTCTTCTTCCCTGTACCATCTATCCAGTGAGCGAGGTAGTGCTGAGCTGTCCCCATCAGATAGCATTTGGCCTTGCACTAGCTTCTGCCGTTAGTCAATGCAGCCAAATGAGTCTCTTCCTTCCCCATTTGTCTTTCTGCAGGAAGTACTGCCACTACTCCAACCACCCCTCCAACTTCTGTAAAGCCTGACACAGTACCAGGTGTTGCTCCTACTGCACCACCCTCGAGTCAACCTCCTGCAGGAGGTGGAGCAGCTGCTTTTTCCTTTATGCCTTCAACTGTGAAGATGCCTGGCTCTACAGGCAGTGATCCTCCACCTTACCCCTTTGCCACTGATGCCTCCAAGCAAGCCCTGGCTCCCAATCTGACTGGAGCAGCAACGTTCTCTTTCTCCTCTGCTTCTCCTAAGGCATCCATGACTCCTGCTCCTTCTGTAGGCACCACTACAGCTACTGCCACCTCCTTTTCATTTGGATCCATGAACTTTAAACCAGCTGCCGACAGCTCACCTGTCTCCACGACACCTGTTGCACAGAAGTCATCTTTTGTCCCTTCAGCTTCTTCAGTCAAAGTGAACCTCAATGAGAAGTAAATAGATACAGTAGTTAATGCAGTGACTGGATACTTGTTAAATTGCTCCAGGCATGAACAATGTATGGTAGCTCTGAAGATGGTTTCTGGCTTTTTGCCCTGACAACTGCTCCCCATGCTCCCAAGAAAGCACTGAGGAAGCCTCTCTTTATCCAAGACATAGCCATCTTGGCTGTGAAAACCCTCAGTGCTTCCCGTGCTAGAGATGATGTTCACGGGCAGAGTATTAGTCAAGGGACAATGCCAAAAATTAGACTGATAATTTGCCAAATTGCCAGAGACCTAGGTTTTTCATATCTTTGCTTCATAGGCCTCAAACGGTAATTCCATGCCTTGGTTTGATGCAAATCATGGTTAAAGACTCTTAGGGAACACTGGGATTTGAAGTCCTTTGTGTCTGGGACTGGTTTAGTGTGGTGGTGATAGCACAAGTTCTTTGACTGTTGAAGGTTCCTTACCCCCAACTCACAGAGCTGAGAGGAAGTTGGATCCATAGCTGAGGGATTTCTTTTCTACTGCTGTGTTCAGTGGAGAAGGTGCCAGACCTTTTGGTTTTGTTCTTAAATGGATGCTTGGTCGCGGAAGACAGGATCTGAAATCTTCAAAGCTTGTTCATGCCAAATGAAAGAGAACTAATATTGATTAGAAACTATGCAAAATGGATTTGAGTGATTAATGTTCTCAGATTTCATATACCCACTATTCCCTCCAACTCCCGAGACTTGCTCTCTGTTTTTAGAAAGAATGGTTTAAAACACAGAGCTGTATTAATTGGAGCTGCTTTCTGTGGAGAGCAATTTTCATGTAAATGCGTTGTAAGAAATTTCTGATGGTTCAAGTGATTATTTTTTAATTAAAAAATCTTTACTACACCAGGATCTGATGGTAGCTCTTACAGCTTTTTAAACTTTATATTTTGTGTATAAAGCAAATGATACGCTTGTGAATTGGCTGAGTATTTAAATTGGCTGCCTTGAGGAGCCAAGTTTGCAGATGAATAGAAATTCATATCTTCTTGCAGAATTTCTGATTGACCCTTGCTGCAAGGATGACGCTGAAGGGCAGCCCAGATTTGCTGGTGCTTCAATGCAAAATGATGAGGTGCATTTTGAAGCAGAGTAGTACTTTTTGCTTGCATTTGGCTTTTGCTCACTGGGTGGGTCTATGGTAGCAGTCTTTGTAATTCCACGTATTCAGAAATGATCCTGAATGGCTCCTTCCCGCTATCTCCAGAAGCTACGCTTGTTATTTTGTATCTGGAGCTTGAGTTGGTGCTCATCCCAGAGGATGCTAATTTATTAGAACTTAGTGCTTCAGTTTGGATGGAGGGAAACAGCCAGGACCAGTTCAGAGCTGAAAGATGTTCTGCTTTCTGTTGCAGGTTCAGTGCTGTAGACACCTCTTCTCCCACTAGCAGCAGTGGTCAATGCACTTCCACAATGTTTTCTTTCTCAACCACCTCAAAAACTGCTTCTGGAGGTCCTCCGAGCCAGTCCACGCCCCTTGCAGCCTCTCCTACCACATCACTGAAGACTTCGACCCCTGTGCCTGCCACAGGTAGGAGTCTGATGTGTATTGTTGGGAATAATGCATTATAAACAATGTTCTAAGAGTTTTAGGACATAGTGAGCTTCATTTTGGCTGCTTTCTTTCTTGTTTTTCCTGCTGCTTTTACTGATGCAGGAGACCTCCTGTAAGGATGTGATGGACTTAGTACTGAAACTGAGACGTTTTTCCATTTGTGCACCTTGTTCCCCAGAGAGCCATATGTGAAATGAATATATTCAACTTCTTAAGTTCACCCAGAAGTTCTGGCATTTTCAGTGCTCTGTAGTACAGCTCTGATTATGAATGTTTCTGGGCAGTCACACAAATCGGTGCCACATCTGGAGTGACTAGAGCTCAAAATAGTCACAAATGAGTTTAAATCAGATAGCACTCGTTTGTTAGCAGAACAGTGTTGCATCTCTCAAATGATCGTGTGACTGGGGGTCTTGAGGTCCTTGAGGAGTGGTACAGCCAGCTACTGGAGAGTGACAGTTTTTGATGTTAGCAGAGAAGTTGGATGGGCGTAAAACAGCACCTAAGATAAGTGTGTTCTTGCACTGGGGCCCATACCACTATTGCTTTTGGATTTGACAACCATGATTATGGTTGTGTCTGATCACAACCTGTTTTCTCAAGCTTTGTGTAAGTTCATAAATTACTGTTCCTCTCTTTAAATTCCAGTGGCACGTCCTGCTCAAAGTATACCTTCAGCTTCTTTGCTACAGAAGACAGCCAAAATCACCCCGTCTGCGGCAAAGCCAAGCTCTACTCAGGTAATGGGAACTTGAGTGGATTCTTTAGAGGGTGAATGTTTTACGTGGCCTGTGAATTGCTTAGAATTCATTGGGCTGAATGACTGTTCTTAGGTCAAAGAATTAGTTAGCTTTTGACATTAAAATAGTTTTAGTCCCACAGATTTGCTACTATGTTCTGTGCATGTCTTTAGAGCGCTGTGTTTTGATGTAAGTTGCCATAATCAGAGTTGTAGAAACTGATTCCTCCTGTTGTTACGGAAATGAGGGTTCACAGCTTTCCTAGCTAATAAGCAGTCAAGAGATGCCTTGACTGTGTATTGGGACACACCAAATTTGTTGGATATTAAATTCAAAGAAGTAATACAGAGCAGCACACCAGGATTTCCTTTGCTTCATGCTCCTTTAGCCACGTATCTCCACATAGTTCGCAGTCCTACTTCAAACATGCGCATACCAGTCTCAGTTTCCTGTGGAACTAGTATTTATGCTTATGACAATTGTCTCCCTGGTGACAGGTGTCTGAATGGAATTTCTAACAGCAAGCCTTTTTTGATATTCTAAGCTCCCTGTTGCTAAGGATATATCCCTAATTTTGTGTGTGTGTGTTTGTTTTTCAGGGCAAATCAGCACTCCCCAGCACAGCTTTAGATAAACAGGCCCACCAGTGGAAAGATTCAGACCCTGTCATAGCAGGAATCAGAGAGGAGGTGAGATTTTTTTTTTTCAAGCAGTTTTCTTCATTTTAGAAACTGTAAGACCACTGTATAGGTACACAGACACTTATTTTCAGTTCATCTATGTTCTGATGGTGTCTGTCAGTAGTTTAGGAATCAGAATGGAAATTTTTCCCAAGATAATCGGCCTGGTTTGATAATTACTGTTTGTATGTCCTGTTCAGTCATCTTTAGTTTTAGTCACTGTGCTAGAAAAATTGAGTATTCTTTCCTGTTAATGTTCAAGAAGAATTTCCTGCTTTGGCTGCAAAGTGACAGGTGTTTATGGTGTAGTAATAACATTACCCAAGAGCTGCAGTGTTTGTTCCAGTCCCTGCTGTGTTTCAGTGGCTGCACTTTCTTCTGCTTGACTTTGTAGATTGCACATTTTCAAAAGGAAATGGAGGAACTGAAGGCCCGGACTTCTAAAGCCTGTTTCCAAGTTGGTACTCCAGAGGAAATGAAGATGTTGCGAACTGAGTCAGATGATCTTCACACCTTCCTCTTGGAAATCAAAGAGACAACAGAGGTAAGCAGAGTATCTTCAAACTGTTTATCTTCTTAGCAATGACTGTTCCTCACCTGATGTTACTTAACCCGCTAAAGCTGAACTGATGTAGATGGAACATCTGACTATGCTGCTTTTAATGTGGGGGTGACATTTGCATTTGTGCGTTCAGGCAGACGCTTGCAGAAGCCCCTGTGCTAGAGGTGGCAATGAAAAAAAAAAGTTACTTTGAACCTTGTCCCATCTGTTCTATTTCTATTTGCAGTCACTTCACGGAGATATTAGTATTCTGAAGACAACCTTGCTGGAGGGATTTGCAGGGGTAGAAGAGGCTAGAGAACAGAATGAACGGAATCATAGCTTGGGGTATTTACACTTGCTCTATAAGAAACCTTTGGATCCCAAGAGTGAAGCACAGCTTCAGGTATGAAGCATGTCAGCCAACTTCTAATCTAGAGTTTTAAATAAAAAAAAACACGAGGCTTGTGTGTGCAAGTGTCCAGCAGTTTTGTTCTGCCTTAGGTATTTGCTGTTTCAACATAGTTTAGTAAAAATGTGATGAGCTTTGTTTTCCATGAGTTTGCAAGACGTGCTGAAAATCCTCTTCTGAAGCTCCCCTGTGTTGTTGCCATTTGCAGTGATGATTCAAAACCTCCTACTGAAGGGAAGCAGTTCACCTGGATCCAAGTCTGTTCTAAGCTTAGAATGTGACTCTTGACATCCTGTTCCTTCTTAGCGTGTAGTGTTTGCTCAGGGATTTCAGTTAAAAGATTTTTTTTTCTTTTTTTCCCCCTATGCTTTGTAGAAGAGTTCTTGGAATTATTTTTATCTTCAGCAAGTGCTTTATGGAACAACTTCAAGATTTATTATGACTTACAGAATTGTGTGGTTAATTTCATGGATGGCAGAGCATAAAGCTAAATGATATTCTAAAAGCTGGAGCACAAAGGAAATTTAGCAGCAGTACATAAAGAGGCTTTCAAACACATGAAAGAAACTAGGGGTCAAGAACTGTTTTGGTACAGCTCTGGTGATGAGAGGACTATTTAACCCTAAGCAAAATAGAGTGAATGTGCCCTACAAATGATACTTGGTCTTTTATACACTGATAAGTTCTCCTCAAGAAGTTTTACTAGCAGGCTGAAGGCATAATTGAATGTTATCCTTGTTACAGTAGGTATCAAGAGCATGCACACAGACAGTTGCTAGAAATCAGTTGATGCGAAGTAATTTCTTTTAGGTCTGATCTTCACCTGGATTCTGTAGATTGATTCACGGTCTTAATTGTATGCCTGCTTTCATGTCCAGTATGTCTCTGTGACATTTCAAGCTTATGCTTGTGACTTCAGAGAGATGATTATCTTGAAATGCTTGTTTTGCTGATCTAGAGAGTGGATCATGAGGAAAGAATAAGAGTGGGAGAGAAGTGGAAGTGGATTGGAATGTAAGGAGAGAGCTTTCGGGTCAACTTTCTGAAAGTTTACGAGAAAGACAGCTCTAGTCTGACTCTTAAATTTTGTTCAGTCTACATCATCCCCATTCTCTTGGGTGAGAAAAGCTTGCTTAGTCAACTTCATGTATTAGTTTTCAATGAAGTTTTAAAGATCCTGAAGCTTTTCTGATGTCCAGCCATATCGATTTGCTGTCCAGAGTGTTGCTGCTATATAATGCTCATAGTTGCTGGAGAGAGGAAACCTGTGCTTGGTAATGTGTAACACTAAGCCCACAGTGGGACTGGATTTGGTTTCAGGTTGGGTATGTCATGTTAGATTTTCATGCTGTATCTTGAAAACGGTTGCAGTGGAATTTTTCCCAAGCTGTGTTACTTGGCTGCTTTTTCATTGTATTTAAGTGAGCATTCTGTTGAGATGAGCTGAAACCAACTGCGGTTTCCATTTTATGAAATTGGAGTTCAAGACATGTTCATGCCGTGACAGGCTGGAGGGATGACAATAATGAGACCGAACAGTGGTTTTGTTTAGGGAGTAGGGCTTGTAGCCAGAGGTCTCTGGCTTAGTTTTGCCACTTGTGCAACTATGTGGTCATGGATAAATCACTTTACTCTCTCTGTGTGGTTTTTTTTTTTTCTTTCCTACTTATAAAAATCAAGCTAATTCCTTGTCTTAATGTGGGAGTTGTGAGCATTTTTGAATACTTTCATGAATCATAGTCTGTGAACACTGGTATCCTAGAGCCATGTGAATAGCCTGCAAAGCTTTGATCACCTATAATTGTTAGAAGTTTCAACATTGTAAAATGGGAGCAAATGACTCACGTTCTGGAAATGAGATTTGAAATAAGGTTTGTTTTGTATAATGCCTGATGTTTGTAAAACCCTTTCTGTAAAGATCTGGCAGTGTTTTGCAAACTTTATGGAAAGCATTATTTCTAGTTGGCAGCTGGGATAAAATGTCCAGGCCAAGCCCTGTGAGTACACTGTTGGTTGAGCAGTAGATTTTCACTGTGTTAGGTTCTGTTGTGCTGATAAAACTTTGCAGGCAGAAATATGGGAGTGTCGCATGGCTTGGACTGAATGAGCCCAAAGGGTCTTCAGCTTCTTCAGCTGAAAGTGAGATTTCTGAAGTGAATTAAAAGCTGTCTTTATTTTGCATGGTAGGAAATTCGACGCTTGCACCAGTATGTGAAATTTGCTGTTCAGGATGTGAATGACGTTCTGGATTTGGAGTGGGATCGGCATCTGGAACAGAAGAGAAAGCAGAAGTAAGTAACTGAAATTGGAATACAGAACAACTGTAAGGAGCATGTCAGTGAATTGAGCATTAGTCTCTAAATGACAGAAAAAAGCCTTTTTCCATTTAACATTATGATCTTTTTCAAGGGGTCTAGGAATAGAGCTTGACTAAGACACCTAATGGGAGCTCAGGCTCTTTGGCTTCAAATGTTTTACAAGCTTGCTGCATCTCTGTCTACAGTGTAGATGGTGCTTATAAAATAAGCTTTATAGAAACCAAATGCATCCATGGGTGGTAGCTAATGAAACCTCTCTAATAAATAAAACATCTTGAAGTAAATGAGCTAAATAAATAAACTTGAATCATGTCCGAAGGAGAATTACGTGTTTGAGAGGACCTGAACTGCTTTGGCGTTCAAACCGAACCATGTTTGACCTCATGGAGTTTACATAGCTAGAACCACTAAACTACTTTGTGTATGCATGACTGCTTGTGGCCAGATATATAGAATGGTCCTTATCCCTGTCTCTTGATCTAATGTCTTAAGGCGTCTGATAGTTCCTGAGCGAGAGACTTTGTTTAACACCCTGGCTAATAACCGGGAAATAATCAATCAGCAGAGGAAGAGACTAAATCAGCTTATGAACAGCCTGCAGCAGCTCCGACTGTATAATCAGACATCTCAGTGGAGTGTTCCCAGTGATACATCTTCTCTTAGCAGTGCTCAAAGGTATGTGAAACATGAGTTCCTGAGTAGTTTTGACACTCCTCTCTTGCCCCCAGCAATGTACAAGGGTGCGTCCTCCAAAGAATGATGTTTTGTGGACATGGTATGAGAGGACAGGATGTCCTAAAAATCATGCTAAACTATGCCCAGGTAATACAGAAGCTCATTGGTTCTATTCTGTGACACACTGTTCGATGCTTATCAGAAATTTCCCCTAAAAGTGATGTTTTTTTGTAGTCAACAGGATAATAGAGCCTCCAGGCTGAGGTACTGCTGGTTGTCTCTGAATTCAGTGGACAAAGTGAATGGCTCTTAAGAGTTTCCAAAAGAATTAAAGACGCATGTGTTTAAATATCACAGTATCTAGAGGAGCCAGTAGTTCTTCCAGATAAGCCAATAGTTCTAGTGGCTCCTTTGGCCCCCTTTTGTTCCTGACGTAGTTTCTTTCTGCTGATCGTGGTTTTTCACTGCTCTGCCTTGTACCAGTTTTGACAGTGACCTTGAAAGCCTGCGCAATGCATTGATGAAAACTACCTTGGAATCACATGCCAAACCTCTGCCTAAAGTACCTGGTAATTTATTCTTTCTTCCTGTAATTCATACCATAAACGTGAGTTACATTTTTTTTGACTTGCAGTTTGATTATAGACTAATAACTGTCTTCGGTTTTCCAGCGAAATTATCCCCTGTGAAACAGGCACAGTTGAGGAATTTCCTAGCCAAGAGGAAAACTCCACCAATTAGGTCTACAGCTCCAGGTAAACTTTTAGTTACTATAGAAGTCTGACATGCTTTCCAGGAGGGTGACTTAACCTGCTGTGGGAATCAGTCCTGAAGTTAGCTTTTGGTTTCTCAGTCCTCAACCTCTACTTCTCATTTCCTGTTCCCCCATCTGCTTTCAGTAAGAATTTCCTTCAGTTACCATCTTGTTGAAGGCTGCCTTTCCTGGCAGTTAAGAAGTCAAATCCTATCAATGCAGGATTAAAACAAGCCAGTAGAAGAGCATCCTGAAATAGGGTGTCTCTGTTTTGGTTGTTAGGCTGGATGGTTTCCTCAACTTGATACACACACGTGATTTTTGTTTCTGATATTGCAGCAAATTTGTCCCGATCTGCCTTCTTGTCCACAAGATATTATGAAGATTTGGATGAAGTCAGTTCAACATCCTCGGTTTCCCAGTCGCTGGAGAATGATGATTCACAGGCAGTGGAGCAGGAAGAAGAGGCTGCTCCAGTCCAAGTCGCTCGTCACGCCCCTGTGGTCCGTACTCCCTCTATCCAGCCTGGTTTGATGTCTCAGTCTCCATCCTTTGGGAAACAGCCCCTCTCCCTGGGAACTTTGTGTGAGTTGTTTTTGCAATGTCTCTCCTATTCTGCGTGTGTTCTTCTTGGTATCTTTAACCACTGTATCCATTGCCAGTGCTTAAGGTCCTGGAGAAACGAGATTGCAGCATGCAGATTTACATTGCCAAGTTTCCAGAAGCAGTTAGCAGAGTGGCATTGTAACCTCATGAACTGGAGCTAAAAGTGCTAAAATATCTTGACTCATTGGCTGTTTTTCTGATAGCCTCTTTTTTTGAGGTAGTACTGACCATAGGTAGCGTTGTCTTCCCTTAGTAATTTGCCTTAAGAATAGGCCATTATTTCTTAAAATAATACCCAAAGACCAGGAAACTGAAGTACTGCTGCATTTGGTTGGTGTGGCCAGGGTTAAGAGTTCTGAGCCCAGTGAGTCACAGTAAGAATTGTATTTGCATACAGTCAGTTTTCCTTGTGTGAGAGAGATTATTTTTTTTTTTTAAATCTCTGTAGCTAGAGACAAAAATAAGGTATCAGCAGAAATGTCTGTAACAGCAAACTGAAAGTCATCTAATGCATTGAAATGACAGCTATTGAAACTTACTTGCTAAATTCATTGGGATATATAGAAACTGTCAGGGACAGATTGTGTTGATTTTTTTTTATTTTTTTTTTTTTTAAAAAAGGCCTGCATGTCAGTCTTGTCAGGAGGAAGCTGCGTACTTAAAAGAACTATAGTTCAGCAAAGACTTATAAGTCTCCCTGACTTGTAGAGACACAGTGAACTGAATTTTTGTTTGTTTGTTTTTTAGTGCCTACGTCTTCAAACAGAATCATACCACAAGGGGCAGACAGTACAATGCTTGCAACAAAGACTGTGAAACATGGGGCCCCTGCTCCCACTGTCACTATTCCAGCACCGCAAGCAGCTGCTGCTGCAGCTCTGCGGAGGCAGATGGCTAACCAGTCCCCAGGTAAAAGGATACCTAATTGCCCAAGTGACCTCTGAGCAGTTGAGTGTGGCTTTCACAGGAATTTAGTGCTCTCAGAGGAGAAGATCATCAAACAAAATGTGACACAGATCTGTATTTGTTGCACCTCTGAGCTATCCAGTATTTCTTTGTCTTCCTTCTTCTTGTAATGACTAGTACAAAATGCCTGAGAAACTCCCACCTCAGGTTTCTTTGTACTCCTTATCTGTGCAGTGGCAGAAGTGTCAATGACTCCTCGGAGATCCTGGCATGGCAATTGATTTGTGTGCAAGAAACTCTGTTGGAGAGCAGAGAAAGGATGTGACTGGCTTGTATTAATAACTTCTTATTAGCTATGCAATTAAAGTTCTGAATTGTAAAACAATTTTAATATTGAAAAGTTAAAGGTGAACTGTTGAGTTAAGCCTTGGATCTGCTTGTAAAGTTTTGAGTTGACAGGAGAAAGGTTCCCCAATTTAAGCTTTTCTTGTTTGGTTTTAGACATTTCTTGGTGCTTCCCCAGTAATGCAGCATCAGTGCAGAAAAGAAACAAAATTGTTACTGATAGAGGAATTGGATTAGTTTTTCCTTGCCCAAGGAGAGCATAAGTGCAGAAAGTGGACTAGTGACATAAATTCTGGCAGAGGCTGGGATGTAACTACACAGGGGAAGTTTGTAAGCATAATTAGATTTGGTCTGCTAACAAGGAAACAATGAAAAACCAACTATATAGAAAGCTGTCCACTTCTTTGGTGGCTGAGCTCAGTTTTAATAAGGCTGAGATACCAAACGTTTTGGGCCAGATACACCATATACGTTCTAGAAACTTGGATTGATTTCCTCTGGAGTTGTAGACACCATATTGAATTAAATGCTTAATATGGAGATCGTTTTAACCTTTTTTTTTTTTTCCTTAAAGCTGTAAGCACCTCCTTGACTGAATCAACTCTGAAGAACGTTCCTCAGGTGGTCAATGTGCGAGAACTCAAGACTGGTGCACTGACTCCAGCTGTCTCTGCGGTAATAGGGTGAGTGCGTGCACCCCTTCTTTCTGGTAGCCTTTGGTAGGGCTTGCAATAGAGCACATCTGCCGGCGGGGAGCAGCAGTAGTATTTTACATAGTCTGGCTGTGTAAGACCTAAAGTGGATGCATTTAGAGAAGAGCATTGGGTTTGTGGAATGGAAAGAAGAAATATTTTCTTTCTAGGTCATTCAAGGATTTGCTAATGGCTTGTCCTGAACAAACGACAAGACCAGTATTAGCCTCCTTCTCCGTTAGTCTGTGAAATGCATTTTAGTGCATCTTCTGCTTTTGGGATCCAGTGGTTTTACTGCTAATGGGTACTTTGGATCTGGTATATCTCCAGTCACTACTTCTGTTCTGCCTCTTTCTGAGGGAAGCGTACCTCTCTGTCACTGAGTGTATTCTGTGGCCTTAAGCTGTCCAGATGTTGTTCCTTCTACTTTGTCATCCGTTACAGAGAACACCTTCCCTGGAATTATGCCTCTTCTGTCTGTTCCCAGATCACCCCCTGAGGGAGGGAGAACTGTGCTCTGTCTTTTCTGGAAACTTGTCTCCAATTTTTTGACATCAGAATTTTGACTGAAGGGTTGGATGTCAATAGGGGCTGATCACTTTGGAAAAATACAGAGCTCCAAGGCTGTCTTCCTCATGAGTAAATTATGAATGTTGTCTTCTGGTATTTAACCTTGAATTCGTTAAGATTTTTTGTGAGTTAGCTGTAACACTTAGCTTTCCTACTTCTCTGCCTCCTACAGACAACCACAAGCTCAGCTTATTCCAGAGATTTGTGTCTTATCACCAGGCTGTGTCACTAGCCACAGCACTAGTCCTTTTCCCTGTCGTTGTAACGACCTTGAAACTGTCTTTGCTTGAAGTTCCTACTGTTGCTTATGACCAAGATAATGCAAGGACATTTCTGGGCTGGGGAGACAAGGGCACTACTGAAAAGTCCAAGGAAAGTTTGGCTTACTGCATAAAGCAGGATAAGCTCACCAAGTATGTCTGATTATAAGTCCACATGGAGTTGCAAATGCTTTATCCATATAACTGTGGGCTATATGTGCAGCTCCTGGAACAGTTCCCGTTGTTGCATCACTTCTGGCTTTCATACATGTGTGTATACTCTTCACTGTCAAAGACAAAAGTGAAATTCCTTTGAGGCAGCTTTTCAAAAAGGGAACAGAGTCTTACAGTGGTGGTTCTCAGCTGCTGACCTTGAAATTTATTTCATGGTTTCTTCTGCATTTTAATTGGGAAACAGTTTGGGAGCTTTTTACTGTTTTATTTTCTTCTAAAAGTGATAAACTGAGAGGGGGAAGGGCAGTGCTACATCTTTTGAAAGTAGAATTTGCAAAAAACTCTGCTTGGGAAATTTTGCTAAAAGCAGTGTTATGACCAGGAAGAGTTCTCCATCCTTTGTTCCATCAAAACTACGATGAAAAAAGTAAGGAGTACTGACTGTACATAGACAAGGACATGAGTGAGCAGTATGTATCTGAGATTGGTTTTCACTTGAACTGTAGTTAAAGACCTGTCTTACTTTTAAGTAGTTTTGGACTGGCAGTATCAATTGATCTCTCTAATTTATAGAGCACCAGCTAACTTGATAGCTGAAGGCTTTTTACAGTCTTATTTTATAGCTGACCTCATAAAAATGTACAGTTTAAAAATTCTACCCAAATGAACAGTGCCTGCCAGTCAGATTCAGCACTAAAATAAAGAGCATTCACCCAGCAAAGTTAATTCATCAGTTTTTGCTACTTCAAACATCCTGGCTCTCTTTTGCCACCACAGCACACTCTTCGGGTTGTTAAGCAGTAATGATTTTTCAGTTGTTATCAGTTGTTCAATGGCCCATGGCTAGGTCTGTTGGTGGTCCCAGTCCAGTTACTTATATATAGTTTTCAGTGGAAAAAAAAAAACCCACCTCTTTCCACAGCTGAAGTCAAAACTCAGCATTTTCATAGCCTTGTTAGAGAAGCTGTGGGTCAAGTGATTTTGAGACTTTTTCTGGGGAAAAGGTCCCACCTTATCATGAATTTCACAGACCTTCTGTTGTTTTCTTCTTTGTTCAGGATTTGTATGAACTTGAAATTTACAACTGGACTTTCCCAACATGGACTCTTTCCAGTGCTAATCTTGAAGTTTTCCTTGTTTGTTTTACTTTTGCTCTGGGCAGAGGGTAAATCCAGGCTATGCAATGTAGAGAGCGAGCGCTCAGTGGTGGAAGGAAGGACCTACTAGTAATGCAAAGCTGTTTAAGGTACAAAACCCTATCCAAGCCCAAGTGACTATGCAAAATTGCTGTTTCCTGTGTGTCCCCTTCCTTTGGAATATAGTAGGAAGTTTCTGTGAGTTGGCCTGTAGGTGACCAAATAGTAAATGCAGTTTGGGAGTCCTCATGCTTTAGGAGATATACAACTTCTGATGTCCAGATGCACTTACTGTCTGGGATTTGCGGCCTCAGCCCTTTCTATAGTATAGGGATTGCTTATTGCCTTAGGAAACACCTGACCCGAGTCAAGATGGAAAGAGCCTGCTAGAGTAAGAGAAAACTGGCCTTTGCCGCCAAGAGAATGCAATCAGTGTTGAATTTGAGGTTCCCAAAGCTTCTGGTATTGAGCATTTAAGGTGGTGAGCCACAGACTTGAGGAGATGCTAAAACTAGATGGCTGTTCTGAAGTTACAGTGATTTGGTGTGTTAATGGTCCACAGCGTGTAGGTAGGATGCTTCAGCCCAGAAGCAGCTGCTGTTCTGCAGCAATTGTCTGTGGACTCTGATGTACAATTTATTTCATGGTCAAAATTCCCAAACCTATAACATAGAATATAGGTTAATTTTATCACAGTTCTTGCCGTGACTTCGTTAATGTTTGTACTACACTTCGAAGACATGAAGTGCTCCCCCCCTGCCCCCCCGAGCTTTGTCTCCTTGCTCAGCATTTCTGAGAGTTGCATGTACTTGTCTGGGCTCCACACTATAAAGGAAGCTGCTTAAATTTGTTATCCACTAGGCATAAAATTGTAATCCCCTTACCTGCTGGTTTTTCATCAACTCCTTGTAAAATAGAAAGGCCTGACTCTTCAGAGACAAGAGTGGGTGAAGAAGGCTGGATCATTTAAGTCTGAAGCTTTAAACACATTTGTAGACTTCCTTTGTTAAATGTGACTGATTCATTTAAGAGGTTTATTCCCTAATCAGATTTGTTTGTTTGGAGTTGCATGTGCCATCTTTAGTAGCGGCAGTTGTTCAAGACTTCTGCAGGCTGTGCTTTTCGAGAGGCAAGGAAGTAATTTTTTTAGATTAGTTATTAATTTAATTTTTTAATTTTTCTTTTTAAGGTCATCTGTACCTCACTCGGCAGCCCAGGCAGTCCACCAAGTTTTGGCAACTGTTGCTACAAATCAAGCTAAACAGGTATCTTGGTAAAGAACGCTTTCCCTGTAGAATACTGTACCTGGGCATGCTTAGCACAGTTTGGGGGTTTAATTGTTGGTGGACAGATCACCTAAAAATCTCTTTTCACAGCTTGCCCTGCATTCTTACAAACCATTTATTTATCTGTGACCTCGATAGTGTGATGCCAGGCATATCTTTATTATGTCTTGCCTTTTCTCTCTTTTGACGACTTGCAGCTTTCTACTGGCCACAGCCTTGCAGCAGTAAGGGTTGCAACTAACAGCAAAGGAAACTGTAGTAGGTTAGATATACCTCAATTTTGAAAAAAAAAAAAAAAAAGGTGCTAGGCAATCAACGGAGCGAGGAGTTTACCTATCCTGTTGTTCTACTGAAAACATTCATTATTGGTTGACAAGTTGCTAGGTTTTCTGTCCACACATCAGAAAAAACATGCAGCAGTCATTGTCCCCTGGAATCACTGAGCTGTTGCCCATGGAGGCTTACTGGCCTCTGCAAGAGACTTGTTGAAAAAGTTGAGTATTGACCCTGTATTTAAGTGTCAAGACGTAGTGGACCCCAGATTGAAGGGCACTTCTAAGTGCTTCGACCACTTTCCTCTAGTTTGTTCTTAAGTCATTGTGTGACTCTCATAATACCAGACCAAGGTGAGAAGGACCTTTGTTAATGGACAGACTGCACTGACCTGAAGTGGTATTGTGTTTTTAGACACCTCTAGCAAGCTCGCTTAAGGGACAGACTCCACCTTCCTCTGTGTGTGCACCCTGTCCTACGGCATCTACAGCTGGTCCAACATCATCTGGCAACAAAATCTCAGGTAAGTTGCCTTTAGTGGAGATGGAAATAGGGCCTGGATGTCTCTTGCCACCTGTCAGGGTGTGCAATCCAGAGACTGAAAGCACTGAGGAAAAAAGATTTGCCTCCACTGAGAGGCTGCTGTGGCAATGTTGAGGAAGAGAATTTGAAAAACCAAGGTACAGAAGAGCCAGCAGGAGAGTGGTTTTGTATACCATCTCTCTTCCTGCTTCTAGAATTCAATGATACAATTCCTTGTTCGTAGCAGACTCAGAAATGTGTAACCCTTATTGAATGTGGAAAGCACATCTACCAAAGGCTACTGTGGTTTGGCAGCAAATCAAAAGCAGCCCTCTTTGCTGTTTTGTTTTTTCAAACATGAAAATCATGCTGGTTATAAACATTTTAAATATGCTGATTTGATTTTTAAACATGCAGCACCATAGGAGTACCTGAACTAACTTGAAATGAACTAATTCAGGTACTGGGTCTGTTGAGCGTTGAGCTGTATAACCAACTTCAAAGCCAGTTCAGATACTGTGATCAGTTGCACACAGTTTAGAAGCTTCTAAGGAGAGGAATGCTCAGTTTACATCACTCAGTGCAAATGAGGGAAGAGTAAATGCTTAGGGAAGGAAGGAATTGATTTTTAATGTGTATTGGATAATAATGCTTGCATTGGACATGGTTTTATAAGCCTCTTGCATAAATGTCTGAAATCCATCTCTGTTGGTCTTCTGCCTTTAATCCGTAGATGTATGTTGCATCTTAGCCGGGGAGTAAGAAGCAGTAAAAATAGCTAGGAATCATATTTGACTTGGCAAATGCTTCTTAAATTTTGGTGTATTGAAAATGTCAGCCTCTGAATTTGATGGCTCTTCCTTTTTATTTGGAATGTGTTTTGATATGTTGATGAGAGATCTTACCAAGGATTTCTTGGTTTTATTGTTTAATTTTTATAGTCAAGATGATGACACCTATCTTTACTCTAATCTGATGTATGTTATTGCCTCAAATCTTTGAAATAATTTATGTGTTCTCTAACATTGTAGCAGTAGCAGGAA
>NW_009608796.1:26814-59486 GCF_000690535.1 Cariama cristata
TGTTTCTGTGTACAAATATCAGACCTGGTATAAGTGGCAAAAAAGCTTTGTTTCCAACTGATAAAATTTCAGACCATGTATGCAAACTACTCCTTCCTTTTCTGATAGCTGGATGACAAGGTACTGCTTTCTTTTTTTGTAATGCTTGTTCTTGTAACTTACAGGACAAGGGACGGTAAAAACAGTTACAGCTGTGACTTCTTCTACAGTGACATCAGTACAAGCAACAACTGCACAGCTTAACAAAGCATTCTCGTTTTCTTCTGTGGGGTCTGTATGAATGTTCTTTGTAGTTGACGTTAAGTGTGAGTATTGGCTGTAACAGCAAGCGTTACCTGCAAGCTGCATAATACTGTAAAATGGCACCTACATATGTTAGATTGGGAGAGCAGGGGTTGCACCAGAGTTCTTGGAAGACCTTCTTGTTTCTGGAAGCCTACCTGAGTGAGGTCTGAAGGTCTTGTCAGAACTTGACACAATGTCGTGTTGCTTTGAGATTTTTTTTTTTTAGTTTATAACTAATCAAGAGTAAGTAATGACTGGCTTTCTTTTCAGTTTTATCTGTACTGGACTATTGAACAAGTCATAAACTGCGTGTACTGGTATTTCTCATCAGGTGATGATTTGAGATTAGAGCAATATGACTATGGTTAAAGCACCCACTCATGGTCTGTATCACTGGATTCACTGACTATCTTTCAGTGCATGTCACCACTTCTCATAGAGTCAGAGAAGAGCATTTGTGCTGTATCTTGTATGCTGGGGTTAAGGAACAGGAAAAAGAGACAGACCATAGCTAGTTTTAAACCTTGTTCTTTTAGTGAACAAAGAGTAGTAGCAGGAAAATCATCCCTAGCAAGTTGTGCAAAGGCATGTGAGAATGAACTTTGGCTTTACAGCAGCAGGAGAAGAGATTGAACACTGGAAGCTTCTGCTCCCAGAGAGTAGGAAGAACGAACCTGAACGTGGTCATGTTAACACTTGTGACCTCTGAAGATGTATTCCAAAGAGAATGATGTTGGGTTTTCTAACCTGGGCATATGTATACTGGTTTCAAATGCTGGCAGAGGTTTGAGAGACAGAAGTGCTGGAATTCCCAATTAGGACTTGAAATTTGTACTGATGGTCAAACTTCCTGAATTTATTTATTTTAGTACAATGGAACAAATTCCATGTTTGACTTGAGAAGTACTCTGTTCATGAAGGTGACTAGAGAGTCCCCATGCCATCTGGTGATTTCTGTTACATAACAATAACACAAAGCAAGGCGCATGTAATGAACATATAGTTATTCTGAAATCTATCTGATCGAGTGGTTTTTCAGGGATGACATATTTCTTTGATCGTATCTTGTGTTTGGGGGAGAGGAATGACTCCTTAGAAATAATTGTTTGAAATTCTGCGTGTTTACCTGTCTAATACTTGAGTGAATTTCTCTTTATGAAGTAGGTAACATTAAGTATTTCAGAACACACATACTTTCAAATGGCTGATTTCTTTCGGTCTTAACCATTTCTCTGCAAGTTTGTCAAGTGGCCCAGGTGGCCAAGTTGGCCAATAGCATCTTGGCTTGTATCAGAAATAGCGTGGCCAGCAGGACTAGAGAAGTGATTGTCCCCCTGTAGTCAGCACTGGTGAGGCCGCACCTCGAGTATTTTGTCTGGTTCTGGGCCTCTTGCTACCAGAAAGACCTTGAGTTGCTGGAGCGAGCCCAAAGAAGGGCAACAAAGATGGTGAAGGGTCTGGAGCACAAGTCTGATGGGGAGTGGCTGAGGAGAAGAGGAGCCTGGAGAAGAGGAGGCTGAGGGGAGACCTTATCGCTCGCTACAACAACCTGAAGGGAGGTTGTAGCGAGGTGGGGGTCAACCTCTTCTCCCAAGTAACAAGCAATAGGACAAAAGGAAATGGCCTCAAGCTGGGCCAGAGGGAGGTTTAGGTTGGATATTAGGAAAAATTTCTTCACCAAAAGCATTGTCAAGCATTGGAACAGGCTGCACAGGGAGGTGGTGGAGTCACCATCCTTGGAGGCATTTAAAAGACGTGTAGATGTGGTACTGAGGGGCATGGTTTAGTGGTGGACTTGGCCCTGCTAGGTTGATGGTTGGACTCCATGATCTTAAAGGTCCTTTCCAACCTAAACGGTTCTATGATTCGAAGTGGATGTTACCCAGATGCCTTGCTGTGCTCTTCAAAGGCCTAAAATAGTCCTTTTGAGAGATGGAAATTCAGATTCAAAAAGCAAACAAACCCTGCCTTTGTCTCAGGCTGCAGTGTTTCAGTCTGTAAACCATGTGCTAAATACAGTGCCGTTGTCAGTGATGTCTTAGTTACATGGCCTGACTTCTGTATCAGCAGCTGGCCTTTGAGAATCGGAGAAAGCTTAAAAAGCCCCAGGGAACGAAGGTGTTTGGAGAACCCCAGTGCTCATTATGAAGGATCACATTATTTTTGCAAGACAGAATATTAATAGTGTGAAATAGTCATGGAAACTTTTAGTTTCTGTCTTGCTATGAGTGATCTCCTTTTTGACAGGTGGTAGTGTCCAGTTATTCCCTTTTGTACATGCACTGTCTCTTACCTTTCAGCTCTTTTAAATAAACTCTGGTTGCCACTGTGGCTTCTACTCTTGCTAGTCTCCCAAAAGCTATCAGGATTTGGTGCATGGTGTTCAGCTGCAGAGCTGAATGGGGAAGAAATACAGAGCAGAAAGGAAAGAATATGGGAGGATGAGGGGGTGGTCAAAAGGACTTTGAGCTCTGACTCTCTTTAACCCTCTAGAAGCCCTATCAGAGGGGAAACAAATGGAGCGCAGTCTGCATGCGTGCTTCTCTTTGCCTGTTTAGTTGTCGGAGAAACTGTTCTTCTGCCTGTGTGCAAGTCTGTACTGGAAATCTGAGTCTCAAAGTTGTGTTAATCATGGGGTTGGAAGTTTCAACGCTTTGAGCTAAGTGTCACTCCTTCCCTTTGTCCTCTTTCCTCCTAGGTCTGGATTCAATTTTGGTATTGTCACATCAGCTGCTTCATCACCGACACTGCCCAGCCTCGCTTCCTCGCAAGGTTAGTTTGGAAGAGTGTGCAAACATCTCTTCCTTGCTAAGAGAACCCTTACTCTTCCTAATTCGTGTGGTTCTTGTTTTGTGTTGCTGTTCTATTATTAAAATTGCAGTAGCTGCAATAACATGATGTGTGTATGCTGGATTATGCCCTGTAATGCACAGAAACCTAGGCCACCTACCTTTCAATTAAGAGTAAGCAAAATATTTACTGCCGAGAATATCTAGGAGGTACTAGTTTATGAAAAGGGTAACATCTGTAGTCATTTCCTCTGCTGTCTTTAATCTGTTGATTTAAAGTTGCTGAAGTGGTCTGACACAGAAAGCTGTCATTAAGTGGGAGGGCAATGCTTGGGATGCTTTGTGTTGCTTCTAAAACTGACTTGACAATATATAGGCTGCCTTTCCATTTCATAGGTAGACCATATTTGCTCGGTCTGGAAAAAGGGGGCTGATACGTCTGCTTTATAAAATTCGTGATGCTTTCTGCCTCAGATTTCAGTCCTGCAAAAGAGATTGTTTGGCCAAAAACTCGCTTCCAATGTAACTGGTTGCTCTAATAAAGGATATCATCTCTTCTTACAAATCTTGGCTTGCTTATATCCTTAGACCATTACAGCCACAACAATGCTGCTAATACTCTGTTCGTGTTAAGCCGAGAGAACTAACTTGGCTTAAAACTTGAAGATTCAATTAACGTAAAAGCTTAGATAAATAACACTGATTAAAGGAGGAGTGGGAAGTACAGGAGACAAACTTGTAAACCACAGCGTTGTGTGAGGGCAGTTACTTTGTGCTTCTGCGTGAAATGGTAGGAGCACCTTTGCCTCTGTTAGCTGATGGAAGAAAAACAGAAGGAATTTCAGTGCCTCAGAAGGAAACAAATGCTACATTATTCAGTGTCAGTTACTAAAATATTTAAATATACTTAATATACTTACAGAGTAAAACACAAGGATAATGCCAGCTGTACTAAGAAGATTTTGCTCTTTGTTATTTGATCTCCATGCAGATTTCCTATGCTTTGTCCCAACACATAGTTCAAACACCAACGCAGTGTCTTCGAGTCAGAATTTGTGTGTGTTTGATGCTCAGAAATGAAACGGCAAAACATCAAATAAAACTAGTCCAGTCTCCCTTAAAACTTCAGCAGTTTCACACTGTTGGACATCAGTATATCTTATAAGTGGAGCTGCTTTGGCAATTACAATTGAGAGCTTTTCTCTAGTCTTTCAAAGCTGGAAACAGGCTGCATAGAAACTGGTTGGTCATCTGTAAATAGTTGAATTTGTAAAGAAAGATTTGATTCCGAAGAAGATTTTTCAAGTGGCAGAAAGTATTTTTATGGCCCGAACGCTGTTCTGAGCCATTGGTTTACAGAGTGTTCTGTAGTGAATGTCAGGGATTGTTTAGTTCAGCCAAGTAAGGAGGAGTGAAAATGGTGTTAACAGCAAATGATCTGTAGTAACCAGATCTTTTATGGTTTTATCAAACTATTGAAAAAGAGATAGGAACCAAAGGCCGAAGTTGTCTGTACTCAGAGAAGGATGGTTAAGTGGAGGCTAGGACATGGAAGTAACAGTGTTTGTCACTGCAACCCTGTCCATAAAGGCTTTAGATGTCACTGTTGTCTCCTGAATGCACGTGGAGGTGGCAGTTACCTGATGGTCAGAGGCTTTATAGTTTTGAGGCAAAAGCACTGTCTAACAATCTGTGAAGCACTATAGCATGCTATTATTGTAAGAATGATAAATAAGCTTTGCATACCATAACTCAGTTTTTAACTTCTCTCTCACTGACAGCCCCTGCTAAAGAGTCTGCTCAGACTGATTCATTTTCACTTGCTGGGGGTTCCAAATTTGGAGTAGTCCCTGAGAGCTCCTTTGCTTTTGGGTCCCTCAAGCCAGCAAGTGCCCCAGGAGCCTTAGTAGGAAGTAGCTCATCAGCAGATGGCACCCAGTCAAACAAACCTGCTGCAACAACATCTTCTGCTCCCTCCACAGCCTCTGGCAAGTTGGACGTCACTCCATCTAAACCAGGAGATCACTTGTTTCAGAGCAATCTAGCTGGGGAAACTCTTGGGAGCTTTTCAGGACTACGGGTTGGTCAAGTAGATGATAATGCCAAGACCACCACTAAAGCACCATCTACTAGTGTTACAGGAGCACAGTCAACTAAAGTATCTACAATACCTTCTGGGTTTACTTTTGGTGCTCCCCTATCATTAGGAAAAGCTGGAGAAGCTGCTTCAACGTCAGTCACGTCAGCTGGCACAGCATCCCCATCCCTCAGCACTAGTGCCACAGGCAGTCTCTTTGGCAATGTCCAGATAACCAACACAGGGTCTTCTGGGGTATTTAATCTTGGAGGCTCTAGTGGCAACAAACCCACCTTTTCATTTGGTATGCAGCAAGCAAACAGTATGAGCACATCAGCCTCTACCCCTTCTACGCTCTCCACTTCAACGTCCCTCTCGTTTGGAAGTTTCTTGAGTTCATCACAAACTGCTGTCCCTGCTGCAACTTCTAATAAAGGTGCAGGGGATGCCAAATTACCGTCGGTGTCAGAAAAGCCATCTGAAAATGAAGCTGTAGCAGCTGAATCTTCACCTCCAATGACACAGTCACCACAGCCACAGATACAGCTTTCAGAGTCGGTTAAAGAACCCACTTTACCCCAGGCCACAGCCGGGGACACCGTCTCTGTGGGCTCTGGCACCACATTGGCGGCACCTTCCCCTGATGCCGTTGCTAGTCCTGCCTCCACAAGTGATTTGAAGGCACCGGTGCCTCCCGCTGTCTCTGCATCTGCCCCACCAGATCAGAATGTCTCAGCAACAACCTCTACAACAAACATTGCCTCTCCTGCAGAAGCCACAGGTGCGTTGACTGCTACCTCTGATGTTACTACGTGTGTTCAGAGTCCAGCTGTTGGTGCCTCTGTGTTTGCCCCTACTTCTGCAGGCTCCTCGGTGTTCTCCCAGCCTCCAAGTTCTAGCTCTTCTGGCTCAGCATTTAGCCAGCCTGCTGGTGATACAACTGCCACTCCTTCTACACCGCCTGTGTTTGGACAACTACCAGCAGGTACCACAGCATCCTCACCATTTGGGCAGCTCACCACCAGTACCTTGTCCACTGCCACCGCTACCACACAGGCTGCCAGCTCAGGTTTTGGTACATCTGCTTTCGGCACCACAACTACCGGGGGCTTTGGTCAGCCAACCTTTGGACAAGCACCGACCTTTGGGCAACCAGCGAGCAGTTCTTCAGGTGGTTTTACCTTTAGCCAGTCTGGGTTTGGGACAATGCCAGCCTTTGGCCAGCCAGCAGCTTCCACAGCAGCCTCCAGCAGTGGCAATGTTTTTGGAGCACCGGCTAGCACCAACAGTGCAAGCTCCTTTTCCTTTGGACAGCCATCTGCCAGCACTGGAGGTGGGTTGTTTGGACAAAGCAGCCCTCCAGTATTTGGGCAGAACACCGGCTTTGGGCAAGGGGGATCCGTCTTTGGTAGCGCTGCCGCTGTTACTACTACAACGTCGTCTGCTGGGTTCAGCTTCTGCCAAGCTTCAGGTAAGAACAAACTGCAGGGAGATGCAATATCCCAGCGGTACCGTCTGGCTGAAGTACAGAGAGCAGTGTATCACTGGGGAAAGCAGAACATTTTTGATGCCTTTTTTCCCCTATGACACTTGATGGTGTTTGCTTTAGTGGTGGTTTTTTCGGGTTTGGTGAGTTGGTTCGTTTGTTGGGGTTTTTTTCCAATTAGTAAGAACAGGACCTGCAGTGTATGTGTGAGGGGGAGGGTAATGTTGGAGACCAAAGAAGCTTTTGCTTTGCTTCGCTGTTTATCAGTAGACCTCTAAATGTAGCCTTTTCAATCCAATCTTGCATTCATTTTATACTTAGAAGTCTACCTTGACTTAATTTTGAATTATATATTGTGCTGCCTGTTGCACAGTAAGTGGGCTGGATTCAACATAGTGTAAAAGACCGTTAAGTACTGTGTTGTAAATTGTTACACTGAAGTGGCAAGGCAGCTCTGAGACCATAATCAAGGCAATGGATACAGATGCAGCACTTCTTTCAGTGGCTACATTGGGTACGTGCGCGTACGGTGGATATATAGCCAGGTATAGTACTGTATCATGATCTGGGATGGCAAAAAAATTTTAAGTCTCCAAAGTGATGGGTTATCAAGGAACTGATCTGTTAAGTCTGCTTTTGCATTTGGAAACATCTCAAAATTAAACATAGCAGTAACATGACCATCAACTACCTGTCTACACAGTTCAATCAAATACTTGCACAGACCAAACCTCCTGTCAGTCTCCTTATGTTCTCCGCATGGCTACAATATATTGTTGATTTTTTCCAAAGCTTTGTCTGTACAATCTTCAGAGAGTTCCCAGGGAAAAGTGAAAAATACAATAGTAATAATAGAGAACATGTATTTCCAAGGAAGAAAAACTAATTAGGCTCATTTAATTAAAAATGATGGCACTGTAGGCAAACCACTTGCTCATTTTAACTACAGTAACAGAATAATAGTTAAATTGGGGGAAGTGAACTTTGCTTCAGAAAGGTGTTCCTAATTATAGAAATGCAAGTTTTATTACAAAATGCACATTTAAGTGAACTGGGAAATGGAGTGGGGAGTTCTTTTTTTAATCAAAGCATTTCATTATCTATAACGGGAATCTTTAGGTAACAAAGCTCAGATCCTCCCTACACAAGGGCAATCAGAATGCTACAGTGCTTGTTCATGACTTGCAGCATTATTATAGCAATGTTAACAGAAATCCAGTTCTCTTGTATTGTTAGTAAGAATCCCACAAGTAAAAAAGCCTTTTATTTTCTGTTTGTTTTTAAGTTGGCCAAAGAGAAAAGGAAAATTACTTTCAAATATACTTTCAATGGAATTTGTTATTTGTGTGTTGGCACATACTTTAAGTTTGTCTAACCTGGATACATTTGGTAACATTACTTGTATCCCTGTGTTTTGGCATGGGAGGCCCGTCCTTTCCCTGTTCTGGACTAGTGTCACCTCCCTGAATTGTCTTTTACCCTAGTAATAGCTCTGGTGGTTTACTTTCCTTTCTTTTCTTAGCAGGTTTTGGTTCTAGTAACACAGGTTCTGTGTTTGGGCAAGCAGCTAATACTGGAGGCACTGTCTTTGGCCAGGCAAGTATTTATTGCTTTTTGTAGAAACAAGGGACTTGTTCAGGGTTCCCTACCTATTTCTGATATATTACAAAGAAAAAAAAAAAACCACAACCCCAACAAAAAAAAAAACCACCTAAACAATTTGACATGCTCAGTAGAAAGTGTCCCAGTCTGTACCGAAGATATTTGCTATTGTAGTGGGCACCAAAGCAGCATCTGTGTGAATGTTTTCCAAGGGATATGGAGAGACATATGTTTTGTGGCATGCGAGATAAGATAGAGATGCGGCAAGTCACCTGCCTTTATTCCATGCTAAGTGGAAAGCGGACAGTGTAATGCAAGTTTCAAAGGCATTATTCTGTACCATAGACAAAGTTTAGGACAGACTTAAATAAGATTTCATTGCATTACATGTTGGAAGGTAATTGCTTCCTGGTTCATCAGCCCCTTTATACATCCAGAGGAATAGGCCAGACAGAAAAATCACCCTTGGGGGCATGTGCTGCTTTGACTTCACTTAAGTCCCTTCTATGTCCTTTTTGTGTTCTAGCAGCCATCTTCTTCCAGTGGAGGCTTGTTTGGATCTGGAAGTGGTGGGAGAGGTGGAGGCTTCTTCAGTGGTTTGGGAGGAAAGCCGAGTCAAGATGCAGCCAATAAGAATCCCTTCAGTTCCTCCAGTGGAGGATTTGGATCTGCAACTTCCCAGAGTAAGTGAACGAAACAAGAATACAAAATGTGCTGTGATTTCCATCTGCTTTTGTGATCCCATCTGCTTTTCTGCCATTAGTCATCTTTGAGTAAATTCTCTGTTAACGTGAAAGGCTTCTAGAGGGTAACAGAGACAGAGAGTATGCATGATGTGTAATCTGGAATTTTTCTTTTAGGTTTATGGAAAACAAGTAGGGAATCCATTGAAACAAACAAGCAGATGCAAGAAGTGTGAAGAATATCTATATTCTGTAGGGAATTCTTGACCAAATGCTTCTTTAAAATTGAATACTCTCAATTCTTGTCACTGAATTTCTCTTCCAACTTGGCTGGAAGTCAGAAAGCTTTAATTGTTTCTTGTCTGCCCTAACACTGTAAAATTGTTAAGAAACCTATGCTCAAGAGAAGCCAAGTTAACAAGTGTGTGATGGATAGCAGCTTCCTCAGCTTTGTCCTAAAAATGGCTATCTTTATGCATCACATGCAAGATAGTTTAGCAAAATTTGCTATAATATATGGGTAAGCTCTTGGTCACTTTTTGTGACTAGGAAGAGATATTAATTTTTTCAGTCATATGGATGTGGTAAAGAAAAATAAATACGCTTGGTGATTGGTTTGGGGATGTAGTCTGTTTTGGTAAGGAAACAGAATTCTAGAGTTCCTTTTATCAGTTTTTATCCAGATTTGAAAGACAGGGTGGTGGGTCTCTCACAGATAAACTCGTACAAGCATCCTGAAAGCTGGGTAGATGAGAGGAATTGTGTTAAAGCCCTCTTTGGGAGGAGAGGCTCGGCACTTGTCCTTTGTTTTGCTCCTGTTGTCAGCTAAAAGGCATCAGTCCGCATATGTGTGTTACCTAAATCAATCTGCACATGAGGTGCCACACCAACCCTCCGCATGTTGCTTCTTGCACAGCCAACCAACCTAACAAAGGGAGGCATGAAAAGTAATGAAGAAAATGTTAAAACTACCCACAGATTCCTTTGCACCAGGGACTTTAATGGACTATTAGAAACTTTTTCTAGAAGCTATAAAGGATTAACTGTAAAGGCAAGAATCAATCACTGTCTATTAGTGTAAAGGTGATTTGATTTTATTTTTTTTTTAACAAATGCCAGAGTCAAGTTAAAAACACATTAGTCTTGAGTTTTCTGGGCTCATGCATCTTGGTAATACTCTAAAATTTGAGCTGAGGTGCATGTATGCCATTGTCTGCTGTAACAATTAGTTTGAAATACTAGCAGGCTCTGTCGTGCCTTTCATGTGCAGCTATTGCAGATCTGCGCTTGTTACACACATTTGTACGTTACGAAAGCTATGCATAATGATTTCTTAAGTGTGACTTTTATTTAATGAGAGTGTCCAGCTCTGTTATTTCTTCACTTGTGACTTGGATTTGGCAGAAAGGAAAGCAGAAGGGGTGGAGTCCAGCAGGTAGAAAGCACAAAGAAGGGGAAGCCGTGTCTAAGACGTTTAAAAGTAGGGGAACAGAGGAAAGCTGTAGAATTAGATACAAGTGGCTAGAAGTAGCACTTCAAGTCTTAGGAGGGCAAATCCATTTGGTTTATTACATCTTTACTGATCCATTGGGATTAATGGTTGAGGTCAGTTCTCTCACCTTGCTAATTTAGTCCTCCTTTATTGCAGTGCTGGGTTTTGTGATGAAATAAAACGGATGGTTCACCAGAGAAAAGCTTTGGTTATTCTGTGTCCTGCCACTAGATGCTAAAACTCTGTGTAGCCTTGTGAAAGATGAAAACTTGAGTTATCTCTCAGTAAGGCTGGGGAAGTTTGGCTTCTACTTTAAGGTCCTGTCAGATAGTCACATTAAGAAATACTGGCCATTGCCAAAGTAGCTGAGAATCTCTAATTTGTGGTGGACTGATATTTGTGTTGTCAAGAGAGACTGATTCTACCTGCTGTGATTTCTCACTTGAGGGATTGTCTGTTAGTGACTGCAGCACAGGATGCAACTAAACAAATCATGCATCGCTGTGATTTGCTAGATTGCAGCAATAAAGGGTGGTTAGTGGTCCATCAGATCCAGAATGGATCTTGGTGGAACTACAGAGCCCTGCAGGAATAGAGGAAAACTCAGCTTCTCTCTGCAGAGTGCTGTTTTCAATGTGGTGTTCATTTTATGCTTGGGCTTGGGAAAGTAAAAGGCGTTTCTCTTTCTCCTGATCCAGTTAATGAAGTGTAATGTAGAATATTGTCTGGTATGAGCTTCACAAATATTCTTCATCTCCCCAGATTCTTCTAGCTTATTTGGCAACAGCGGAGCAAAGACGTTTGGATTTGGCAGCTCATCTTTTGGAGAGCAGAAGCCTACAGGCACTTTCAGCTCTGGTGGTGGAAGCGTGGCATCTCAAGGCTTTGGGTTCTCCAGTCCAAACAAAGCAGGTACTTTGTTAATCCACCCACTATGAACACCCACATTTACCCGTGAGATACTTAGTAGAGTATTCTACCATTTAGACGTCTACAGCCTGGGCACAGTGCCTGTACAAAAATTGTCTCTGAACAATAAATAAAAACATAACTAATGGCTTAAAGAATGGAAAGCTGGTGGAGTCAGGGCAGAGATTTACAATCTCTTGTGCAGAAAAGCATCCAATAAACTACATTTTCAGGTGTTCGTTCCAGAAGTTCACGTTGCAGTTGAAAAGCGGAGAGCTGTGTGAATTAGTTCTGGTCTTATGTACCATACAATGAAGAGTACAGAATATGGAACTGAATACTTTTTTCCTATTTTAGATGCTTCCTTGGAACATTCCAAACTTCACTCTGGGGGTTGTAACCCTTTTTGTCCCTGTTTCTTCATGTGAGTGAATGCACAGGTGTCTACAATAGGAAAGCTTCCGTATAAAACTCATATCAGAAATGCTTCAGGTCTTTCTCTTTTGAAATCAGTCTGATCTGTCATCATACCTTCTTCTGTGGTTGAGCTGTTGTTCTCTCTGTCAGTTGAGTTAATTGAATCAAATATTGCAAATTTCCCAAAACCTCTTTTCTTTTTACTGTCATCTGCCCCAAAGAAAGAGCTACAAAAGTAGTGGTGACTGTGATACGTTCATTAGAACTGAATGGCAAAATGTTCATTTTGTTAATTACCAGGGAAAAATGGAGGCCCAAAGGGTCAGGCAGAGCAAAGGTTTTCTCTTCTATCCTCAGACCGTTCTTACAGTGAAAATTGATGAAGATGGATGTTCTGCTCCAAGTGTGTCTATTGAAGCTTCATCACTGGTGGAAGTAGGGGAAGCTTGGTCATCCTTCAAGTTGTCTTGAGACAATGGTGCTCAAGAACTCCCTTTTGGAGAAGCAGTGCTTCAAGAGGAAGCACTCTGTGCTTTGACAGTAGTTGTGCTGTCGTGTTAGTGAAGTGGCTGAGAGCATAATGACGATGCTATCAGATCCAGTAGCCATTTGTAAGGTGTCTCTCAAGTATTGCATTCCGCTTGGTAGCAGACTCAGTTTCTTGTCTCAGGCATACCTCCCATCTGCTATTTTTGCTGGTGGAGGAGAAAGGCATTGTTGAAGGAGGTTCTTTCATTCACCCAATGACTCTTTCCTTGCTTTTGATTATTTTGGTCTCAGAATTCTTGAGATAGGATTTTCCGGAGGTTTCTGCAGAAGACACATCCACTCACACAGAGCTGCTCAGATCCTTCCCCCCTCTGATTATATTTGCTAAATATTGAAATGAATGGTGTGTCTTCCTCTCCCAGCTGCAGTGGGTTTACTTGATTTGAATCCCCCTTTGTCCAGGTTTCACTACTCGCAAATAGTGGAGAAAGGAAAGTGAAACATGTTAACATGCATTGCAAAAGAGAGTGTATGCCGAGCAAAGCTTCAGCCCCTGTGATAAATACTGTAACTTCCTGGAGATAGAGGTAATGAGATCTGATCTGTGTTTAAATAATTCAGGTCTAGCATTTATTTTTTTCCAGACCTTTTGTGTTTACAGCCAAACAGTATCCATTACCTTGACATGGTCTGGAATTTCACCCAGGGTATTAAAATGTGTGGTGGTATCCCATCCTCATCCCAAGTCAAACAAAAGAGCAGGTGTCCTTCACATTCCACAGTGTCAATTAGAAACAGGCCAATAATATCAGCAGATGAACGTAGAATAAAATAATCTGGGTAGAAGTGCATTCAGAGCTGCAGAAAGCAGCTAAACCCCGAACAAAAATTGCCAAGAGCAACATTCAGTTCTTGGTTCCCTGCAGGAACTGTGCAGGTCCACTGACCTGGCATTTAACCATTGCATCTTAGTTTCCACCACTTAAACCAGGATTAGATAATACCAGACCTCCTGAATCTTTTTGCATCACTGAGGCACCTGAAAAACAAGCTTGATATCTACTCTCTGATCTTAAGAGATGGGGGAGACTTGCCCATTGCACTACGGAGTTCTTCCAGTTTAAGCACTTGCATGCATGAAGTTCTGTCTGCAGGACACTTGTATGTCCTGCCAGATCTTTAGATTAGAAGCCAGGGTAAAACACTGCAACCAAACCACAGCAGCAAATGTTCACAAAGCTGACCTTTGCAGGAGACTTTTCATTCTGCATTGTTACACACAGTTCCTTTGGATAGTAACTTGTTTAGGTGGTGATGAGCAGAGCTTAACTTTAAAACTGATGACATAAGCTAAGCTTTTTTTCTAGTAAGGAGTGCTAGTTTTATGATGAAGCATGGATATGTCTCTTTTTTATAATAATAAAAGCAACAGTCTAGTATCTGTTGTATGTATTTTTACTATAACTTGGTGGTTGTGTACGCTTGCTATCTCACAGTTAAGATACTGGTCTTTTTTTATATAAAAGAGGTAGAGATTCCTTCACAGTGTGCAAGCATGTGTGATATGTTACCACTTTCTAGTACAGCTCTGGGGATTGAGTTGATCTTGTGCTCAAAGGTTCAAGAGACCCAGAATGTGGTTTTCTTCTGGATAGTCTCTTAATTTGGTTGCAGTTCTTTGCATGCATTCAGGCACTTTTCTTATCCATGTCTTCTGTAACAAAATACCGTGCAGTTTGGAAGCTTTGTGGCAGTTAGTTTTATAAATAATGCCGTGTCCGTATGATAAGATGAACAGCCCCATTATGGAGATTGTCTACTTGGAAATCTAGGTTTTGTTTTCTCTTTCTGCATTATTGTTTACATGATGTTCTTGTCCCTTTTTTGCCTCTGTTTTGCTCAGGTGGCTTCGGTGCTGCTCCAGTGTTTGGCAGCCCTCCCACTTTCGGGGGATCCCCTGGGTTTGGAGGGGTGCCAGCATTCGGTTCAGCCCCAACCTTTTCAAGCCCTCTGGGCTCAACGGGAGGCAAAGTGTTCGGCGAGGGTACAGCAGCAGCCAGCGCTGGAGGATTTGGGTAAGCCAACTAGGGTCCAGGGTTTGGGAAAACAATATTCTTGCATGACAAAAACTATTATGCTTAGTTACCTCTGCATTGACATAAAGAATATATTCTGTAATTGATTGCTAAGCTGTAAGTGTCCTTGGTTTGTTTGGTTGGTTTGTTGTTTGTTTTTCTTTAATTTCAAAAAAGGCATAAAACTAAGACTTTAACCTCAAAGGAAATAATGTATATGATCTCATTTTAATGCTGAAACTACTGTGTTGAATCTTTAGATTTAGAGATTGGGCAGGGGGAAATGTGAGTCATCTTGCAAGTGTCTAAGGAAATGCAGGAGTATTTTCTGTATGTACACTTAATGAGTTCAAATCTAGGCTTACAAACTATGTCCAGCAAATAAACTAATAAATATCATCATCTGTGACTGTCTAGCCACCTTATCCACTTGTGAGGTTTGGGCTAGAGATACTAATGAGAATTCAGTCTGTTCCCTCGCCTTTGGGCATGGGACAAAGCACCTGAAACAGCCTGTGCTCCCAGAGCGATTTGCGTTTGTTCCACACGGATTGTTTTTACCTGTTTCTTTACCCTTTAAGGCTATGCTTGGCACCAGAGCAGACAGCACGTTATTCCTCGTTTTGTTCAGCAAATACAGAATTTCAAACCTTGCAAAGCAGCTTCTGCAATAAGCAGGAAATGCATTTCTTCAACATTGCACTACCAGCAGGCTACTCTTCTTCACGCCCTACAATTATATTCAGGCTGAACAGGCTCAATTAAAAAAAGAAAAACTTCCAGTGAAAAGAGGAAACTGGATGTCTTCCCAATCTTAGTGTTTACGTATTTCACAAGCATTTGTCTTTAGTTTCAGGAGGAACTGCCTTTACGTAAGGTACATTAGAACAACCAGAAGTGTTAACTTGTTGATTCCTCATGATGTTAGGCAGATGCCCATCTACCAGGGCGCCCGTGAGCTGTGGGAGGCTTCAGCTGGGTGGGTCTGCTATATCCTGAACTCTGGTGCAGCAAATTGAAGAGTCCCTTTGGAAAGGGTAAAAATAGATGCAGCTTAATTAAATCCCCACAAAGAAGGATGCGCTTGTAGGGATGACTTAGCTTCAAATCAACTGATATTTTGTTCAGTTTCATCTTTCAGCCATTGCGCTGCAGGATTTTGTACTGAAAGTGGATGCGCTCAGTGACAATGTTGGAAGCTTAAAGATAAAACGGGATTCAAAACAAGCAGCGTGGTGATGCAAACAGAGGTCTTGCACAAGCGGTCTGCGGACTCAGAAAAGATAATTCCGTGGCTTAACTTATGGGAAGTTTTGAGAATTTCTTCTCTATTAGAAAGGTGAAGACCTAGTCTGATATTTTCAGAGTTGCCTGAAGAATTTTATTTTGATTTTAAAAGCTTTAAAATAGTGTGCAAAATTCCCAGGCAGTTTTACAAAAATCCAAATCTCAGTACAAATTTTGAGCAATAGTTTAATTCTGCAGTATAATGTAGCATCTGTGCAGAACTTCCTTTCTCCCTTTCTGTTGAAGTGAAACTTTAAAAATCCCACATCCAGAGAAGTTACTTGCCAGTACGTTGTGCGGTATTAGCTCTGAGTCCCTGAGAACACCCTGCTAACTTAAATGCATGTGATTCATTGCTGCTTCAATTCTGAAAAAATCTGCATCACTTGATAAATGACCTAGGTATCAAAAATAGAAACCACTACATTTCTTAGAAGTCTGCAATTCTGACTGTTCGTGAGCAAATAATGTTTCGCTTTCATAAACTAACCTCAAGTGCCTCTCAACTCTGTTCTGCATAGGAGCTTTATAAAAGACCTGAAAATATGGGCAAGATAGGTTTGATTAAGTTGTTACAGTCATTGCCTGGTATCTCGTGTCTTTTATGTGTTTAAAAAAAAATATCTGTCCATAGCTTAAGCTGTTTCTCTACTCGTGCTATGCTTAGCCTTTTTCAATAGGCATGTTCTTCTAGTTACAACTGAAAGAAGCAGTTTGAACTACAAGTTTCCTTGTCACTATTTCACCTCCACTTCCTTTCACCGAGTAGACATGACTTGTGTGTTTAGTGGCATAGTCCTGAGAAGATGGAGCACTGTAAAAACCTTTTGTTCTAAAATGCGTCACCCCATCTTGCTGCTTTTTAAAAAGAACTACAAAACCTGTTCTGCCTTTCCTGAGAAAACCACATTTGTGGTTCTGAGCTGAAGTTGTCTGCAAGAGTCAAGAGCCAAACCAGAGGCACAGGCAATTGTTAGCAGGGCCAAAGACGCAAAGTCACTGAACTGCCCGTTGTATCTAATGCTGTATATGGAAGTAGTGTGTACAGTTGACAGTGTCTGGGTGAATTGCTTGTCAGACTGCTACAGGGGTTGTCTTTTATCTGGAGAGATATATTTTGATGTGGTGTTTTGTTTGTGTTTTGTTTTTTTTAAAGTCTGCTAGATGCAAATGGATGGAGAGGTGGGTTAACGTGCTGTCAATTCATATTTTAAGTCAGAAATGACAGGAGCTTGTGCAAGGCACAGCCTTGCAAAGCTGGCACACTATATGACTTGACCAGCCGTCTGCTCAGGGGAGGGCTGGTGCTGGGTTAGTATGAGAGCGTTGGGCACTTGCAGAGCTTTAGCAGAGCTTGTCACTTTAAAATTTTGTGTCTGCATTTTGCCCAGTTTGAGTTAAAGGAACACTTGAAGCTTGTTTTTTGAGTGCACCTCTTACGTTCAGAATTGAGAGAAATGTATGGAGGGGCAGAGGACCATAATGCATGTCGTGGTCTTTTTAGTGTGTCATGCTGATAGTTCTACAATGCCTGGTTGGACAGTGTGGGTGGAGAAAGGACAGCAATTTCCATATATAAAAACGTTTCTTATTTCAGTCTCCAAAAGCAATTAGGGAAGTAATCCAAAGGTGGTGGGGAGAAGTGCCAGGTAGGTGCAGATCTTCAGGAAAGCACTGGAACTGTGTGTAGTTCAAAATGGGCTGGGGAGAGAAAGGAATTGAGGAATCTGCAGATGGTTTATGTGGACAGTGGGTAAGGTACCATCTGAAAGCTGGGAGTCTGGGTTCTGTATCTCTGCTTTGTGCTTGGCCGTTAGGAGCTCCTGCCAATTCTGAGTCTGCTACCCTGTTTGTGAAACGAAACAGTGCTGTACTTCTGAGCTTAAAGGGTGAAAACTACACACAGGGATGAACTCATGTATTCCATTTGATGGCTGGAGTTGGTATTTCCAAGCACTCGAAAACGTACCCTGTCTAAGCATGGACGTATTTATCTTTCTGTCTGGTGTACATTAAGGATAAGAGCTGAACAGACATTTGTATGTACAATAGTATTTCATAAACCAGAGAATCAGTTTCCAGAATGAACAATTATAATTATTCATATCAGGTGGTCTTGCTCTTTGATGTATCCTTGTTTAAGGAGTGCACTGTTATCATTGCGGGTATGGGGACAAACTTCCAGTGTAAGTGAGAAGATGCTTGCAAACACAAATTTTCTCTTTAAACTGCAGGTTTGGTGGTACCAGTAACAATACAGCGTCTTTTGGCACGCTAGCAAATCAAAATACCCCGACATTTGGATCGCTGTCACAACAGGGTACCGGTTTTGGCACACAAAGCAGTGGATTCTCAGCTTTTGGGACAGGTGGAGGAGGTAAGAGAAGCTAAAATATAGTGAATCTAACAGACCCCATATTTCCAGTTTTCCGTGGAACTTGGGCATGACTCCTCAGCTCCCTGACAAAAATCTGCCTGGTCCTGGTCCTGCTATAGGGAAGGTACCGTGTCCTGGAGAATCAAGCTGCAGAGTGGGGTGCAGTGTCTTCTCAGACTTGAGCTCGTAATTCTATCACTGATTTGCTGTGTGGCATGTCAGTAAATCACTCTTCTTTTGCACACCTCATCCGATTATTGCTTTTCACCCCTTCTTGTGGAGTTGTTCTTTTTTTCTGGAAGGAAAATATTGAGAAATAACGAATATCTCATCCGTACTATATGCGTGGCTATCTGTATATAAGTACTTAACGTCAAAAGACTATGCACTGCAAAATTGAGCTAGAACACCAATAGCCAAATTTCTATATGATGTAATTCAGTGTAGCTGCAGTGATTTACACAGGGCTGAGAACAGAGCCTTTGAGAGAGGATACGTTCATTGGGGTCTGCCTGTCACCATTGGCTTGCATTAAGCCCAAACTCCATCTTCAGAAAGCAGCCCTCTCTTTTCGTGGAGAGGTGAATAAACCAGGCACACTGTATGCAGTCGCTACTAATGAATGCTCCTAGCTGATGAGCAGTGAAAGCAAAGCCTTCCTAGGAACCGAGGCAAGTCACTTTTCTTCTGGATGGAGATTTGACTTTCATTGTTTGCTTATCGCGCTTTCCCTGGCCTAAGGCAGGAGAGAAATGTTTTTCGGTCTGTATGTGGGAGGGGACATTTACAGTAAATCTTATGCATTCATTTTGCCTTTTAACAATTATGTTTCTAATCTTGCATTTCTTTCAGGGTTTGGTTTTGGATCATCTAACACGTAAGTACCATTTTGTGTCTAACTCTTCATTAAAAATACAAATAGAATAGAAGAGTTGAATGGTTTACAAGAGCAAGCTTTGAAAGTAGCAGTGTGTGTTAATCGAGTATCTACTCCATTTATCAGGTTGAAACAAGGAATTAAATAAATCGGTACTTTTTTGGCTGAATTGAGATGATGACCTACAGTTAAAGAACAGGACTAAGAGCTGAGGTCAACTCTGTCATCCACTCTACCACTGGCTTGCTAGATTACTTTTAGCAAGTTTCTTAAACTTTATTTCCCTGTCAAGTAGAGAAAGCATGTATCTGTCCAGATGACAGGCTCTAGAAGCAGCATAATTATATCTAGTTAGTATTTGTTGATGCAGTCTCAGGTAAAAGATGCTGGAAATATGAATGCATTCTTACAATAAGCTTCTGATACTAGGGAAATTGGAAGTTTGTTTGAGAGATCTGCTGAATTAATACTGCCTGAGGGAGACTCTAGCACTCATTGCTGTGTTGTTTTGGGTTGTGTTTTTTTTTTCCACAGATCTTCCTCTGGATTTAGTGGATGGAGAAGCTAGGAACGTCCTGTAGAACTGCCATAGCTCCTGTATTCATGGGTCACCTACATGATCAATATCCAAACAGCTTTTCCTTTAAATACAAGTTCTCAGACTTTTTTTTTTAAGAAAAAGATTTTGCTTATTTTTATGCAACACTTGTTCTTGCTCTATATTAAACTATTTTATCTGCCTTGATGTTATTTGTGTTGGAAGGGTTTATCTCCCTGCATCTAGAAGAAATAGATGTATACTGTGGTTACTAGCCCTGTACTGGACTAGCTTTCTGTTGTTCATCCCTTGCCTAGACAAGGGAGTAGCTCGAGTTGGTTCCTGATACAAACCAGTACATTTTTCATTGAAGAGAATGACTGATTATCCTAGGCTCTTAAGAAGGGGCTGAAGTTTGCCCTGCTAATTTTAAGTATAGGATGGGGCACATGCTTATCTCACTGAAGTGCTAAAACTGAGTCATGTGTGAGCCAGAGGCTTAGTGGAGAAATAGGAAATTATCTGGGAAGAAACTGGCAGCATGCAGAACACGTTCCCATGGCAGTAACATTCAGCAAAGAGGTGGGAAATAAAAGCTCTCCTATTTTTACCTTTCTGTAAATTTTACAGAACTCAGAAAGTGGAACTCAGGTTATAGGGAGAACTTCTAGCCCTTGAATTACAAGTGTGACCATCCAGAGGCATTAGTGATTTTGCAGCTTGTGGCTTTGGCTGTTGGATGGTACTGTCAGCTACATTTTTTTCTAGCATGTATGAGACTACTTTTTCCCTGTAGCTCTTAGCTTTAGTCAATATCGTTTGTGCAATTCTCATATGTTTATACTTGAACATACTGAGCAAATGTTTTAAAGAATGCCCTGGAGGCATTCTGGACAAACACTTTTTCTATTTGATGCATCTGACCTCTATGAAACCTCTAAATGATGTAATGGGGTTTTGTTGCTCTGTGGAAAATGCATTTGAAATAACAGCTATGTATGAGTTGAATACATGCAGATTGCATGGTTTTATCTTGTTGGTCCCGTTAGGACATTTTGGGGTACTTCTGCTTTTTCTGTTTTCAGCAGAAACATTCTAATGTTTCTCTTTTTTTTTTTTTTTTTTAAATAACCACGCAATGTGATGAAGGGTGTCATTTTCTGGTTTGGTGGGCATATGGTCACTTTTTGGAATTGTAAATAGTTGGTAACTGCTTGTTTTCATGTCCAGTGTTATAAACTAAATACTTATGTCAACAGTTCCTGAAGAAATCGCTTTTTTCAAGTTAACCTCAAAAGTTAGCCTTCATCCAGGTCTTGTCCTAGTTGTGGAAAGTGTCCTTCCTATCTCTGCACCTGGGAGTGACATCAGGTAGGTTCCCCTTAAAAAGGAAGACTACTGAAATATGGGAAATACAGCATACAAAGAGGGCTTATTTTTAGATATGGAGAGGCTTTGCAAGGCTGTAGGCTCTAAGGCTTTTACATATGCCCTGGATTTCTGAACCCTGGCATGCCACAGGTCGTATTAGAGACAGCACTGTTGTCAGGGGGTTGTTTATAACCTCCCTGTCCCTCTAATGGAAGAGAGCGAGTGCTAGCGATCCTGGGATCACAGTACTAGAACAGAGGAGAAAACTCTGAAATTTCCTGGTTTGGAGATGGAAGGAAAAGCTGAAGATGTGTTAAAGTGTGCCCTCCCAGTATGTTCTCCCTGACTATATGACGCTTCTTAAGGCATAGAGGTGATACTGCTGTTCTGCTTTCCTTCCTCTTTATAAATAGCAGCTGGCCCAAACCATTGACCTTAAATTCTTTGCATTAATCTCCCCTGGCTGTGGCATGCGACACCTCCTAGCAAGGCCGTATCAGCTGTGCTCCCCCAGATAGCTAATAAACCTCTTGCTATGGAGAAGATTGGCTTGGTAAGAATGTGATGATGGCATGCTGAGCCATTTGAAGTTTCTTTTTTGGAATGATGGGGGTTGTCCCTGCTGTGCTGCTTGGTACCTGTTTAACTCCTTTACCTTCTGCAAGTGAAGGGCCATTAGAATGTGTGTTCAGTCAGGGTCTGGAGTAATTTTCTTGCAGTGCTTCCAAAATCATGGCTGAAACAACCCAACCCCCTGAACTATCTGCCCTTGAGAAATGGGTGCTGCTCCTGGTTTCCATAGTAGCTGCTGGAAGAGCTGAGCAGTGTAGAGAGGCTGATCGTGACCACAAGCCTACAGGAATATGCACAAAATGTAGCAAAGTCGACTTTGAAAAACCTGCATTTTTATTAGATGACTCAAGGACTTGGCAAATGCGTGTGGCACTAGGTTGGTGGTTGCCAGAAGCTGTTACGGTTTGTCATCTGTGTTAGGTGGCCTGTGATCTCATGGCCTCTGTCCAGTTTTTTGTGGACAGATGTCCACCAAAGAATAAAGCTACTAGCCCAGAAAGCCCCCATCTTGGCAGACCTGGTAAGGAAGCCAAGGACTAACTGGGCTTGGAGCCCTCATGTTAGTTGTTTTGTTGTCTGTGCTGGTTAATCCTCAAATAACTAACAGCAGCCATTCCGTGACTACTGTGAAGGAGCTTATCGTTTTGTCTGTGCTAATGTGGTTGTGCCTTTTCTTTTTTTTTTTTCCCTGCTATTTCAGTATGAGAAGAAATCTTCTGAGCCTTTTATCAAAAGTGGAGTCTTAATTATTTCTAATGAAAAAACACACTTATTTTTCCCTCCCCTGAGGCTATGCCATGGCCTCGAGGCAGTGGAAAGCCAAGTGCTGGTGATGCTCTGCTCTGGCAGAGGACTAATGATGGTGTTACAGACTTGGTGGGCAGAGGGGAGCCTGAGGCGTAGAGAGGATCTCCCCAAACCCGCAGAGAGACCAGACCAGGGATTTCTGCTTCCTTGAAGGCTAAAAGAGCAACAAAGAAAAGAGCCTTTTTCTGGAGAAGGGGCAAAATGTAGCTTCGTCACAAAGAGGCACAAAAAGGAGGGTTTATTATTTAAACACCTGTTTTAAAGGTTTTACTGTGTAATACTTGGTATTGCAGTATACAAATGTCTCGCAGAGTACCAGTGGTCTTAGCCATACTGCTCCATCCAGATCTGTCTCCTGGGAGGGAAGGACATAATTTCTTTGGATCTTCTGTGCCACAGTGCCATGGTGCAGAGAGGCGACCAGAGGACAAATGCCGGTGGCATTCCTCAGCTGTCGAACCAAGGAGGGATCGCAGGGCTGAAGTTGATCCCATGCTACCGGGTTATATCCCTCGGCTCGCCTTGTCCCTCATGGCCACCTCCTTGCCCAAGCGGTGCCGGAGGCTGAGCTGACGTGCTGCTGACCAAAACCCTAGCGATGCTCCGTGGGAGAAACCCAGTGTGTTTCTGATATGACCATCCCACTCCAGATGGGCTTCTCAGCCTGAACAGTGAGCTGCTGTGGTGTGTTTGCGTGTGTGTGGTGAGTCTTGGGGATGAGTAGGATCCCTGTGAGAGATGGTGGAGGTCGGAAAAGTGCTGCTTGAACAAGTGGGACCCTTGCTTCAGCTGCTGGGAGCAGGGAGTGAGGCAGTGGAAAGGTGAAGGCAGGTGGTGGCACTACCTCTCCTCCTACCCCTTTGCCAGGAAGCAGGGGCACCGTCTCGGCCGGCGCTGGTCTGTACCCCTTGCCAGCAGTCCTGTGTGGAGCTGCCTCCCTTCACCCCATCGGCCCCTGTATGTGTCCCTGCTGCTGCGGGCCCGGAGGCTGAAGTGACATTTTGTTTATCCCTTCTTAGTTTTCATGTGTCCTGCCCTTGTGCGTTGCTTTCAGCATTGCTTACAAGGAAAAATAATCCTGCATGAGGCTTTGGTATGAGCATGTCTGGTAGTGCCGAGGGAGTTTTTGTTCCTAGATAAATGTCACGTTGAGCCCCAGAGGCTGGGAAGAGGCGGTTGGAGCTCGGCAGGGATGAGCAGCACCATCCTTTCTCCCTCTCACAGCAGCGAGGCCCCAAGGTCCTGCAGCCATTGAGAAAAGACCGACTCTTCCTCACCGAGGGATGAACTTGGACGCGTCGGCTCATTTTTCAATTCTGCACACCTACGTGTGCCCATGGGCTTCTGCCTTGGCTGCCCGAGGGCCCTGCAGTTACGCTCAGCACATTCCCTGCCTTACACCATCCCCACCTTGGTTTTCTGCTGCTTCCAGTAAGTCACAAAGCTCCTTCTCTACAAACACCTCTCTTGCTCCCGTGGCAGAGCCGGGACTTCTCTGTACTTGCCTTTATCACACAGGGGCACACTCCGTGCTGCCAGTGCCTGCGTCTGACCTCGTACCGTTCCCCGGAACACGAGATAAAACGAGGTGCTGTGGTGCTGTTCCTGGGAGCACGCAGCCGCGGGTGATGCTCTGGCCTTGGACTGCAGCCCTGCCTCATCACAACATGCCCCTTGCAGCCCCCTGTCTCGGAGCAAGGTGCTGGAGTCGCTCCCGTGCCAGTGCTCCTTGCAAAACCTCCCTGCGGTTCTGCTCTGCAGGTGCCAGGAGCTTCAGCGCTTCAAATGCGCCGTGCTTAAACAAAGCCAGAACGGGTTCTGCATCAAAGGTGAAATCAGCTGTTACTCTGTTTTGAGGGGGAAATGTGGGACAACCCCAAAGTTATGAATCATGGTAGGCTCAGACCTGATTCTCCAGTGCTGCTCTCCTGTGTTTGGGCTTTTTGCCAGGACTCTGTACCCGATAGGTTTATGGGGACCAATTTACAAAGGTGTTACTAAAGGCAGCCTTGGAAATCTCAATGCAGATTGTTTGAGGAGCTCTGTTATAATTACATGCATGCAACACATGACACAGTATTTTTATGGGTTTTTTAATAGATGTTTCAAGGCTCCTCAGTGCATTGCTAAAAATATTTTGCTTTAAAACTTGAAAATATGAAGGAATAAAATGAATGTTTGCAGCTGCTGCACGTGAACAGCTCAAGAAGATGTGAGATAGAAGAAATGGGAAACAAAACCTGATTTGCATCAGTAGAGGGAAGTCCCTGCAAACAGTTTTGCGCAGGGACCGTGGAGGCCAGGGGGTATTTCTTCAAATGAAGGAACTGTTGCTTCAGTCTGCTTAAAACCGAGGTTAGAAAATCATGAAACCAAGCGACAAAACCTCTAGAAAGGTGAAGTTTGATTTGTAGCCTCGGCATAGATGCGCTGCAGTAACGATTGGCGTTGGTGCTACCCGAAGCACCGGAGCTGGGCTCCCACATCACCCGGGCTCTGCTGGGTTCAGCCGCCGATGTCCTTCCCGCTGCCCTCCTGATCCTTCCCAGGGGGTTTCCGATGTCTCCGTGCAGACGGTGACCGGGCGCTTTCGGTTTTTTTCAGGGTGTCACTCAAAACAGCTGTGAGTTGGCTGGTGTCCCCTCTCCACCCCTCCCTCCCTCCAAAACTAGGACATCTAAATTTAACCTGCTATCAACAGATGAGGCTGAAGAGTTTCCACTGTGGAAAGGAATCCCGCTCAGAACCTGTCCTCTGCTCGGGCTCCATCCGTGCACATTCCTCTCCTCACGCCATGACCTCCCGTACGTTTCATTCCTCCTCTTCCTCTCCTGCACTTGGGTTTGTGTCACTGCTACGGGCTGATGGAGCTCCCCAAACTGACTCCGTGGCTGTGTTTTATGTGGGCACACACCTCAGTGGTTGGTGGATGGCGGTACCCTCTCCCTCCTGCCCGGCAGCAGCGTGCAGAAGGCTCTTGAGCTGCAAATGTTGGCTGCATCCTTTAAGGGACATAACAGGCTTGTAACAAGCTCCCGTTCGCTCCAGGCAGGGCCCAGGGAGATGCAGCGAAGGGGAGATATCGGTGTGAGGTGCACCTTGTTGGGGGGTACCCCACAGGTAAGGGTCCAGCCCCAGTACTCGGGGCACACACCGGGAAAGCCCTGAGCGTGGTGAGGTTCCTTCAGCCCAACCGGGCAGGAGGGTCCTGGGGGTGCTGGGTGGGAGCCGATGGAGCACGTGAGCTTGCAGCAGACAGAGCAAGTCTTTGCTGCTTTTTGGAGAAGCCTTGATGCTTCTTTGCAGGCTGGAACAGAGAGCAGCAAAATTATTGAAATAACAACAACAACAACAACAAAAAAGAGAAATCTGTGTCTTCCTTGGGGCGCAGCTGGTGGGAAGGGAGCCCATGGCAGGAGGAGCTGGGGCACAACAGACCTGGAAGATGCCAGGGTTGGGCCCTGTGGGTGAATGGGTCAGCACAGGAGCTGTGCCTGCCGCTTGGCCAGGCACCCCCTTGCTCTCCAAAAATAATTTCAGCCGTTTCCTTTACTGCAAAAAGTAACCTAACAGAGCAAACAAAACCTAAAGGTGAAAATTTTTGGCGGGGAAGGAATAATGAAATGAACGCAGCGTGGTATTTGAAAACCAGTCATATGTACACTGCAGCAGCTTTTAACCTCTCGTCTGCCCAGGGCTGAAAGGGCCGGGCTGCTCTCTGCTGCCCGGGGTACCGGAGCCCGCCGGAGAGGCTGCCCCTCTCCAGATGTGGTATCTACAGCTAACATCTGACCAGGCTTTTGCTAAATAAGCAAACGGCATCAGGAAACCGAACCGTGCGGAAGTTCAGCTGCTGGCTGTGCCGACCAGCTCGGCTCTGCCCTGCCGAAACAAGATGCACAGCAACCTGGTAATGAAAAATGCAGGATGTCGGCTGGTAGCTTTAACCAGAAACCTTTGTGCTCTGTCTGATGCGGCGTAAGAACTGAAATGGAGAGAAAAGGCACTCGTGGTAAATAGGGTGTTTATCACCACCTTGAAATGTGGGTGCAGAGGTGGTGGAGCCGTTCGTTTAAAAACAGCCACCGCCCAAACGACTCCAGGCAGACGCATTTGAAAATTTCACTTTATTTCTGTCTCTTATAAAAGCAGGGTTTTGGTTTGTTTTTTTTTTACATCTCTGTAAGTGTCCAGACTCGGTACATCTTGGTTTTGTTTTCACAGTATCTCTGCAAGTCCAAGGACAATTCTTATTGCCGTGCCAGGAGCCAGGGCAGGAGGGACGGCGGTGCCGAGGCTCGGGCAGCCCTCCCCTTACCCCTGCTGCCGGACCCAGCCTTGCTCTCCACCGCGCCGGCTCAACAGGTCTACCCCTCCTCAACACTGCTTAATATCTTTATTGACTCTCCGTGAGGCTGTCCCTCTCTCGCCACGCTCGTCTTCGTGTCAAGGGTAGGAAAGGCGAACCGAGGGGTCCGTGACGCTGCTGGGCACGTTGGCCGTGCTCGACGGTGTCTGCCAGCCCCTGCCCTGCTGCTGGCTCGGGGGGAGAGGGTGCAGGAGAGGGTCTCGGCCAGGGCTCGCCCTGCTGCTTCCCACCCTGGACCGCTATGGGATTCAGACAGGGATGGTCAGGCTACGCTCTCAGCTCCTGTGGTGATTTGGGGCTATAAAGAGCTGAGCATCATTGATGGTGAGGTGAGGCAGAGACAAGCTCACGTACATCAGTATCCCATGTTGGTGCCCCATCACCTTCCCAGTGTATCCGTTGCGCATTCCTGGTTTGCCAAAAAGCTGCCAGAGAAGGAGCTTTATTTACCTCTGCTTATTTACCGCTTGGTGCGGGACACCCTGGGTCCCCAGACATTTAAGTCCCCATTGGGACCCTGTCAATCCCCATGCTAACCATGTGGCCGTTAACCAGCCGTATCAATAGCGATGTCTATAGCACCTGTCACTTCCAGCCACCGTTCCCTTTGTATTTAATCTGTCCCCATCAGTTTCGTAATGAAGCAGCATTGGAAAAACATCACTTTTAATCACAACACATGAAATCTCAAAAGAGGCAGCATCACTTTTCTATGCCGTGTCTGGTGATGCAGATGGAGGTGGAGGGGCACGTTTCAACCTAGGCACGGGATAAAGGCATTCTTTGGGAGGGGAGAAGTCCATGCAAAGCCGACCCCAATGTGAAATTTGAATTTTGTATTTACTGCTTAGCTGGGTCTGTTCAGTGCAACAGGAGGAATTAGCCAGGAGGTTACTATCAAATTGCATGGATGCATCCAGTCCACCAGGTAGAGGGAGTAGGAGGAACCAGATTTACTTAATGCACTGGGAGACTAAGTCCAACACAAAGCTAAGTGGAAAAGGACGTAGGTGTTCCCTGAATGTGGTTTTTGGTGACTGAGAAGAAATCTTTCCTTGGAATTCCTTCGTGCAGCTAATTAAGACAACTGGGTCCGATTTCTTTGACCCATGCTGACATCAGTGAGAACTGTAAGTACTCAGCACCTGGAGACAAAGTGAATACCAGACATAAATACCCCTTCTGCTCCCACCCACGGGACTGCCCAGAAGCGCATCTAAGCGGCAGCCGAGATGCGTGCAAGCGTTATCAGCTATTCACCCACAGCTCACATTTTGTCCTCTTCTGTGTGTATTGCCTAGGAGAAAATACAGACAAGTCCCGAAGGGCTGTGCCAGTAGAGCTATAGTTAGGATTTGAATCCATGTGAGAAAATGGAGTTTAATACAGAGAGTGACTGTGCAAGTCAAAGTCTCCCTAGCTTCATCCTTTATAGTCCCAAAGCCTAGATTTAGGCAACCTTTGGCTCATGGATTTGGGCTGGATCCAGTCCATTCGTTTGCAAGCTGCTCGTAACGCTGGACTTCGTACCTCAAAGGTCTGCCCGTTGGAGAGAGCAGCTCCGTGGCTGAGCATCTCTGAAAACCGGTGCGTGGAGGAGGGCGGTCTCCCCTGGAAATGGGAGCATGGTTGCAGGGAGCCAGGATCCTTCTTTGCTGGTTTGAGACTGTCATGGTGGGGGACACATCTTCTGGGTATGCTTTCCCCAGGCAGGTGGTGATGTTGAACCTGTTGCCAAAGTAGATGGTGTGGCTTTGGAGAAGTGAGGAAGGAGAATTTCTTGCTGGTAACGTCCTGTGGGGGAGATGAAGATGGCAATAGCAGCTGACTGTTGCCTCTCCAAGGGGAGAGCCTTTTGAGCAGCATGTGTGTGGTGGTGAGACCTGTTCAGACCAGCTCAGCCGGGCCAGCCTTGTGTCTGGCACGCTGAGCTCTCTTCAGTCCTACCTCTTGAGGCAGATTGTTAATAAGAGGAAGAAATGTTATGTAGGGGAAGGAGCTGCAGAGGGAAGGGGAAGAAGGGATCTGCCTCGGGCCATGTGCTGGAGCAGGAGAGCAGATCCTCCGCTCCCCGTCCCGTGCCCTGTCCTCCCGATGCCACCTCCACCGCAGAACTTCTGCCGGCACACCGTGCCCCTGCCACGCAAACGGCTCTTCCGTGCCGCCTTCCTCTGCGGAAGGGCATCTGGTCACCTCTGAAGCCATCGGGACAAGGTCCTCGTTAAAACCTACAGGTTCCACCTCCTGCTCCAAATGCACCTCACTCGCGGAGGATCTACACCCAAGACTCGGGTGTTCCCCTGCTTGCGCCCTTTCTTGCGTTACCCTTTGCTACACCGATGTTTGTGCCACAACCAGACAGGTACAGAATCACCCGTGGTCCTGTCTGTACCCCGTTCCTGACAGTCGTGTAGATCACAAGGTCACGTGGAAGAAAATTATCTACTAACCCCAATGTGATTTGTTATCATGGGAAGAAGAGGGTTTTTCATAGCTTCTGCTTCTAGTGTCTGCTAGGAACGGGTGCCTGCTGCTTTCAGACGTGGCTGTTCCTGAATTATGGATATTGCTGGGTAGACTCCGTAGATTAAGATCTGCCCTTGCTTACACCCATGCATCCAATGACTTCGGAAGGATCCTTTTTATATCCTGCTCTTCTTACAGCACCGTCATTTGGATTTCATGGGGAAACGGGGCAACAGAGCTTCACCCAACAACAGCCACTGCACGAGCCCTTGGCTCTTGAGCCACGAGAAGGTGAGACCGAGGGCTAGCTGGGCAAACATCTGCGTGTCCCAAAGAGAAACCCGGTGGGACATCCCCCCTCCCCTCTCAATTTATGTTGATTCCCAGGGCCACAGTTCCAGCTGTGAGATTATCCCATGTCATAATGCGAACGGCAGACCGAGATCACCAAGCGTAAGCAGCGCAAGCTTGCTTGCTACCCCTTCTGCGAAGCAGGGAGATGGCCTAGTAGCTCCCGCTCGAGAGACATCCTACAGCAGGTTTGTTATTTGCATTGCTTTGAAACTGAGATTATTTCCATGCTTCCTTGTTGCAGGTTTTAAAACCAGGAGGATTTTTCTTTCTAGCCAAATTTCTTCCAATTTCATGCCCTTTTCATCCGTCAGCCCGTGACACAGTGACAATCTCTTCCTTGTTCCAAAACTTTCTCCCAAAAATTCTGTAGAAAGGACATTCTGCCTGGTGGTGTTCTTGGTTGGTTGGTTCGTTTGTTTGTTTGTTTTCAAACATAGCTTTAAGGCAAAAGTTTGGCAATGCAAAGCAAAGTCTACATAAGGCCGCATGACTTGGATTTGCAACTCAGAACCTTACAGCTTAAAAAAAAAAAAAAAATTCCTTATCTTAAATAGTGAACTTCTAGCTCCAGGAACTTGTTTCGTTCTCAACCAAAAAGGGAAAAAAAAAAAAAAAAAAAAAAGAGGCTCTTAAAATCCCAAATAAAATGTTCTTATTGTTCTGGGCAGTCTGGACAAGCTAATGAGACTGAAGTTCAAACAGAAACTAAAGTAGGGAAGAAAAAAAAAAAGCTATACGGGTAGACATCAGTGTTAGTTTCTTCCCTTAGGAATCCAGTGATGAGACAGACCCCAGTCAAAGGTCTCCTCTTTAGCTTTAGCACAGTGAAATCCGTCCCAATGGGAGAAGGTAGAATGGTTGCATTTGTTGAATGAATAAAAAGTGCATTTTGATTTTGCTCAGATCATACATGTGTATTCTAATACCTAAGTGATTGTTTTGCTTTGTTTTGTTTTTGTTGGTGGTTTTTTTTTTCTACCTTTTGGTGCCGGGATGCCAGGTTTATATTACCGGTGTTTTGGAGGTATCACCACAAGTGGTGGTCCATCCTTTGGCCTCCACATGAGTACCTGAGCATCATTGGCATTGGGTTTGACAAGGGCACTGGGTGGTATTGGCTCATTCTTGCTAAGGACCTGGGGCTGCTCTTGAGCCGAGGGCTCCTGCAGCTTGGCACGCTGCCCCAAGGGTCTGCTGGGATTCACCTCGATGCCCAGCCTCATGCGCCATTTGATAGTCTGCAAGGTCACCATTTCGTTGGTGGCCGTGTTGGTTGCAACCAGCCAGGTGGTGAAGCTTTGATCCCGGTGAATGCTTGTGAGTTTGGCCACGTTGCTTTCGCTGACGGGCACTGCCCACGTCACGCTCGGGTAAAAGTTGTCGTTCATGCTGATGTTGAACTTGGACTCCTTCTTTGTGGGACCCACGATGGTGCAGGTTTCTGTCGTGTTTCCATACCAGGGATAGTTCACTCCATCTGAGTCACTGATGGCCTGGATTTTACCGTCCAGTAGATCCGGAAGCTCCCAACTTGACCTGCCATAATCAACAACAAATTATGGATAATGCATTAATTAATTAGTTTAGAAACACGCTGGACGTCAAGGAAGGAGAGGAAGGAGTTGTGAGTGCATTCCCCCTTTAGCTTTTACTGGAATTTGTGCCTTTCGCGCCATCCTGCCAAAAGAGCTCAGCCCTGCCGTTAAAACCGTGCCTGCAAATTTCCAGGACTGATCGTGGAAGTCTGTCCCGCAGTTAAACACCACCGAGGCACAACCACCCGGCGGGGCCAGGGTTTTCCTTGCAGGGACCGGTGGCTACCTGGAGTGGCTCTAAAGATGTTGGTGCACACGAACGGCTGCAAAGGGCGAGCGCTCAGGAAAGCTCCGCTGTTGCAGGGATCTTCCTGCAGCTCCTTGGCTGGCTGAGCACCGCCGAACGCAAGAACTCGCTCCAGCACCGTGATCGGGATCTCGGCTCTTGTGCCGCTGAGAGCAAGGCTTGGGGATAAGTTTCTTTCTCTCAACAGCACAAAACCTCCCGCGCCGGCGGAGGAACGGCCGAGCTCAGAGCTGGCCCTGGGGCTGAGGGGACAGAAGACCTAAGCGGTGGAAGTAAGATCAAGGACTCAACCGGACCATAAAGTTTCCCATTGCCCTGTTCTGTTTTTTCTTCTCAGTCCCTACCTGCAAACACTCCTTTTCTCTTTGGATAAGCCGCTGTCCCTCCCGGCTGTCGGCCTGGCGCTGGAAGTGTAACCCATCCTTCCCCAGCCCGAGGAAGGACCCACGCCGGGCTGGGGATGGTGTTAAGGTAATCGGAGAAACCGAGGTCAGCCAGCTTGTAAAACTGCCCGAGCCGGGCGTCTGTGTGCTGTGCTTGCGAGAGTGACAGAAAGGTCAGTCTTTCTAGCAAGAAAGTAAGGGAAAACGGTCCTCCGTCACCTTGTAAGGCTGATGCATGACTTGGAAGTTAATAAAAAAAAGTAATAATTCAATTTAATTTTTAAGATTAGACTTGCCAATAGAAGCAAACTACTGTAAATGCCTCAGAAAAAGGGCTAGATATTTGCAGAGTAACGGCACTAAGACGGCATCACCGTAGACCACGTGCTCAGCGCATGCCAGGGATTTTAAGGCCATTCTTTCAAAAACCAGGCTGGTAGAGGTGGCTCTAACGTACCTTCTCCCTCTTGCTTACGAATCAATCATCAGAGATGATGTCCCTGGCACCGACATGACAGAAGGGGCTGTGTGGCGGCGGCAGCAGCTCCCTCCCAGCGTGGCATTTGCACTTGACCCTGCCGTGGGGCCGGGACGTGCATCAGCCCCCCCAGACCCTGCGGCTCCCTGCTGCGCGCTGTGCCACGGGACAGGGTTATCTTGGGAGGGAGACAGAGGGGACGCGCTCGGGCTCATCAGAGTAACCGTCCAAGCCTTTAACAAGTCTGGTGCTGTGGCTTAAAATAGCCCCTGGACTGAAGCGGGGGCTGCGGAGGGGGCAATGGTCGGGTCCGGCCGGCTCTGATGCAGCTTTGGCACGAGCTGCTCCTCTCCCCTGGCCAGGACTAATGTGACCATCTCACAACGCTGTTCTGATTGTTAATTAGTTAATGACCGTGACGTGCCTCCATGTTTGTAACCACTGGATCGTTCAGCAGTTAGCTGTAAATGTCTGGCTGTAGCTAGAAAATACTGGGGCGGGGGGGGTGGATTTAAAGATCTCATTTATCATTTTTTTCATGCGAGCGGGGCTCCTAGCAAAAAAAACTCTCCCCTGTGCCATGGCAGGTGTTGGGCGAAGGGCCGCAGCGGGCGGGAGGTGGCCGGTTTGCAGGCCGGGTGGTCCG
>NW_009608796.1:59545-66730 GCF_000690535.1 Cariama cristata
GGAGCAGCAGGACCGGGGGTTATGCAAGCGCGATGTCTCCCTGCGCAGATTTATGGGCTGCTGTCAGCTACGGCAGGGCGGCTGCAGCAATCCTCTCCTCCGGAGCGCGTAGCCAGCAGGCAGAGGGAGTCCTTTCCCTGGAAGAAAATTTTTAGTGAGGGCAGCCAAAAGGAGATCCCTGAGCAGTCCTGCCAGGACCCCCATCCACTGGGGAGATGTTTATACTCCCTACCCTCTAAACCGGAGTCATCCTGGCTCACCGTCCCCCACGCTCTACAGGGAGAGCTGAGAAGGGAACGGCTCCGGGGATGTCGGATGAAATCAGCCCTCGGCGGTGTCGGAGGAACTCAGCCCTCGGCGGGCAGATGAGCGGAGGTCGCGCTCTGCAGCCCCCCACCTCCTCCTCACCGCACAGCCCGGCTCTGAAACACCATCTGGGGGCTCTTTCTCTCCCTTTCAGCACACGGTTTAGGATTACTTCCCATTCAGACAGTGGCCGGTACTCAGCTTGGCCGTCACCCGGGGATGAGATGTGACGATTTCCTGGAGGTTCACCTTGTGACAGATGCGGTGCTGAGGTGCAGCCACAGCATCTCTGTGGGTACAGAGGTGCCAAACTGGGACCTGAGATGCTCCAAGAGGCTGATAACGCTCCTGGGCTGCTCCAGCCCGCTTGGATCAGAGTCTGGTGGGCGAATGGCAGGAGAATCAGGTAGAGGATGCTCAGAAACTGCATGTCAGCTAAGATCTGCTTGTCCCCATCTTCATCCCCAGTAGATATATCTGATCCCAGACCAGTACAGAATTGCAGGACATTTTCAGGATTTGCCCAGGGTTTAAATCAGAGCAAAAAAAAAGGTGGAGCTGTGTCAGGGCCCGGGCAGGTCGCTGAGGGCAGGATGCTGCCTACAGAGCCTGAGAAACCCCACCGCAAAGCCGAGCGTGTTCGTGAGCAGCGTGGCTGCAGGCAGGGTGGTTCAGAAGTGCACCCTGCTTAAGAAAAGGCGTGGGCAGGAACGGGGAAGAACTGGCCTGTGTTTCTTCGTGGAGCACGCTGTGCCTAATTCTAGCGTGTGGTTAACCCTGGGGTTTCAAAACCATCACGCTTTCTCTACGCAGCTTAGTAACGAGAAGAAAAAACGAGGCCTTGTGATGGTCCCATGATAGGAGCAAAAGCAGAGGCTGCATGATGCGGGGGGGTGGTGGTGGTGATGGTTGCCCCTCGCCTGCTGCTCCAGCAAAGCCTGCGTGCCAGCCGGGTTGGTAGCCTTTGCTTGCATAGTACGTCCCTGTTAAATAATATGCCAACAACTGGCCTTTTGGATGATTTTGGAAAGAACGCTGTGGAATGATCTTTGGCTGCATCAGCATCTTTCTGCGGTGGTGTCGAGCCAAGGAAAGACCAGAAAGTGCCCAGTAAACACTTTGCTGACAATAGCAGGGAAGAGGCATGGAAAGAAACCAACCGATCTGGTTTCATGGATGCGCTATAGCCGATCTGCTCCAAAATCAGTAGATTCTGGCTTGTAATACTGACAAGCCTGTTTCTGCCACTTCTGAACCCTTCAGAGTCAGTATGGGCGTCACCAGAGCCTGGAGCTGCCAATAAACCTCTCTTAGCAAATGTCTTCTTGCTACCAGAAGGAACTTTGAGCTATTTCTTGTGGCACAACTGTAGCCCTGCTGCTGACAGCCAAGCAGCTTTATGGAGGTTTTGGCCTTCCCAGTCCTCAGTCAGATACGTTTCTTCCTATTCTGTCAGGCGAAGTGAAGCCCCCAGCTTGCCCCACAGCACGAACCGAGCCATCGCTGCAGCGGCCCGTGCACCGACAGCAAATCCCAGCAGGGCAGCCTCCAGCCCTGTGCATCCAGCAGTGACACGGGTATATTCAGTTAACCTTTTCAGCCAGGCATCAGGCACTATTGCAGCCTCAGCCCCAATTCCTTAAAGCTCCCAATTAGTCACAGGCCAGATGGACTTGCATAACCTTCTGCTTTCCGACACCCTTCTCTCCCCCAGCTCCCGACAGAAGAGGAGCCCCGCTCAGACGCAGACGGTGCTCGGCGCAGGTACCCGTCCAACGCCTGGGCACAGGGAAAAGCCATCTCGGGTATTTCGCATCCCTGCTCCTACCTGCCTCCCGCCACGCCTGTGCTGGTGACTAACTGGAAGAAAGAAAACCTGATCGTCGGACCTGCTTAATTTTAAATTGTCCTTTGCAGTGCCGCTCTCACCTACTCTGGCACGTCAAGCAATTCAAGCCAGGGTTATAGCAAAGAAGGAAATTTAAGATGTCGTTCCCCAGTTGTCGGAGCCGCGCTGCTGCGGTCCCTCTTCCCCCCGTCCTCCAGCCGCACGTTCCTGCCTCGGCTCTTGAACCGGCAGTGGTGTTTGATGCATGCCGGTTCAGAGAGTAAAACCGGCATTAAGAAAAAGGGAGAAATTTCTGCTGGTTCAGCTGAGCAGGCTCAAGTCAGGCTGGACAGCCCACTTAACGGGGCCAAGGCGTGTGCCGACAGCACAGGTAAGGGCCAGGGACCATGCGAGGGCAGCGAAGCCTTTTCCTCTAAACCCCCGGAGGGGTAAATTCCCATGGTGAACTGACCTCCCTTCGCTTCCCAGGGAAAGGATAACCTCTTTTTTATTTGGTGAATCTGTTTTTGATTGTGTTTTCCCTCCCGAGGACTGGGGGTTTAGTCTCTTGACAAGTTGATTTCTCGAGTTCATTGTGTCTCTGCTGCAGGGCACAGAAGATTTAATCTCACAAGAGAGAGATGCCCGGTAAGGTAAAGCAATGATGTAATGCTGCAAGCTGCCCCACCGGGTCCTCCAGGGGAGAAATAGCTACCTGAAACTTCTCCAGATTCTTGGCTGATCACATTCAAACTCCAATTTATTTCTCTCTCTGTTTTGCACATCTCCATCTCCATGGAGATGAAGAAACAAGGCTGGCTAATGCTATTCCGGCACTGCCCGGCCGCTGACACGGGTCCCACCAGGTGCTGCACGGCCGGGCACAGAAACCAGCCCCCACCCCAGGAGACCCCAACGGGGACCTGGTCCGGCTGCTCCTGCCCAGGTCAGGGCTCCGTGGCCTGATCCTGCTGGCACCCGCTGCACAGCCGCATCCTCCCCTAAGGGTGCGGGGTGAAACCCTGCTGGGGGGGGCAGTAACACCAGCCATGGGGCCCAACGGGCGTTTGCCCCAGTTCTGCATGGAGGGGGGGGGTCAGAGAGGACACCCGCATCCTCACGTTGAGGGTTTTCATGTTCCCAGCAGCATCTACTAACTTACATGTAAAATAATGCCAGCATTTACGTGTTATCTGAGCTTTAATTATTTTCCTTTACATTTAAAACCGCTGCATTTAGCCCCCAAATTGTCAGTGCCACTTTAAACACGTGGGTCTAAATTATCCCCTCTGTAGCTAACGTCCCTATAGAAGCATTATGCACAGCTCCATCTGCTCCAGTATTTCTCAGCTGTTTCTGTCCTCAACGTAATGGCCAGCTTACATACAGCTAACAATTCCGGAGCAGAAAAATGAAAAATTAATCCAAAGCCCGCTGTAAGTATCGATGCTCCAGCTGACCAACCGATTTTTGATTATTTGCAGTTCTCTGTTTGCCTGTCACCAGAGCGATCAAAAACCTGTGTGTTGCAGTAGTCCCTCTTCATCACGGCCGGTTGGGACAGACACACTGCTGGCAAAAATCAGTGCAGCTCCACGGAGGTCAGTGGGGTTACATCGAGTTACACCAGCTAAAGCCCTGGCCCATCCTTTCCGATAGGTTTGTGTCCTGCCTCCAACTCTCTAAAGGTCTTCCAAGAGCGTGTTTCAACGGCGCTGAAAGGGGCCTTTCCTCCCAAACCCCTTTATTTATAGCTTTCAGATGGTGACACGTCTATAGAAAGAGAGTGGAGGAGCAGACCAATTCCTACTAATGTTTGGGTAACTTTTTTTTTTTAATATCAGTTAAATGTCAATGAACCTCCTAGGGAAAAAAAAAAATCTTTGTTCCCATGATTTTCTGGCTGATAGCTCTCCTACATAGCTGCAGTGTTGAATTCTCGCTACCTGTTCACAGCACTTAGCTTGTAGATACAACTTTTTTTGTCTCAAAGCACTCCAGCAAGGGAAGACGGCAACAAATCTTCATTTTGAACACAGGGAAACTCAGGTGCAGAGAAATAAAAAGGACATGTTGAGGTTTGCGGCACTGGCAGAACAGCTCTCTGTGCAGCCCTCTTTATTTCGGTGGATGTGAGCTGTATTTATATACAGTGGACTTTTCTGTTTTCCTTTGCAGCTGGTTGCTAAAGACAGGATTTCTAAATGAGCCCGAGAATTACACATGCAAATCCCAAAGGCCTGGAATTGGGAACATCTGAGCAACAAATTGTCCTTGCTAAAGATGGTGTTGGAGCCAAAAAGCCTACAGATTTCGGGCCTGCTGTAAGTACTTTTAAAATCAAGATAAGCTGGTCTGCTGCCTCGCTGAGCCTCAGCGCTGGTGTTTGCCGGGTGCCAGTTTGCTTCTGAAGGCACTGTCTGCTTGAGCAGAGAGGGGAGGTGGGGACAGCAGGGGGGACCAGCCTGGCGCTTACGGCTGCTCCTGGGGATGCCCTTCCCTCCGGCCTTACAACGGTGTTCGCTTTGTGCCCGAGATGCTCAACCCGAGTCCTCACCTGGGCTTAGAGGCAGAAGGGAGGGACGAAGGGCCGGGGCGTGCGTGCCGATGTTCAGGCCGTCAGGAAGGCACTGCCTTAATGATTTCAGGCGTTTGTCCTGCTCCCCACCCCTAACTCCGTGTTCCCATCCGCCCTCAGCCCCCCTCATTCGCCGTTTTTTACGCCACCCAGACTGACCCTCCAGGGGCTGAGCCGGCGTCCCCCCGACCCAGGGCACTTCGCATCAGCAGACGGAAGGGTTGCTTAGACCTTACTTTCCCATCCTTTCTCCCTCGCCTCCAGAGACCGGGCAGCATCAGCACCTCCAGGCACCAAACCATCTGCCAGCACCGGGCTCTGCGGTCAGGTTTTGTCCCCGTGGCTGGACAGACAGATTTCTGCTGCGCCGGGAGGCTGCACCTGGTGCTGCTCAGCACCATGAGTTGCAGAATTGCAGTTCTGTGCAGGCATTTGCAGATCAGGTGCTGTTGCAGATTTAACTACGGCCCATAAGCCTGCAACAACGTTTGGTGAACAAACCGGTGGGGGACCGGGGAGAGATGACTTTTCTCGGTAGGGAGGTGACATTCTAATTTGACTCATTCCTGTCTCACTATGACTGTCTGACTAGTACCACGGGGGTTTTGGCGTGCAAACAGCCCCTAGATTCCCCCTCCCTTACGTATATACCTACATCTTCCCACACTTACATTACCCAGAAGGAGGGTAATGTGAAATTTTCACCCCGCTCCAAGGTGAGGCAAAGGGTTTAATTATCAATGGGTTAAATCCATCTCGTTCTTTCCCTGTGGGCTGCCTGCTGCTGTGGGCAAAGCAAGCAGGATTCCTCCTGTGACGTTAAATGTGCTCCCAAAGCCGGTGGGCTACCGAGCTCCCAGCCATGGCCCACTGCAGCAGCAGTACAGCACGCTGGGGCCGGCGCCGTGCCACAAGTGTCAGCCCTCGGGTTTCCCTGGGGCTTGTCGATGCGCAGTTTTACCCCGCGAGGGATGGGGAGGGATGCAGACGAGAGGAGCTGGCGGTCGGGGAACCCCTCGTGTAAACCACGTACCAAAACAGGGGTGCCTGTCGTGGCAGGGCTGACCTGGGATTTCAGGATCTGCAGCGCTGCCCAAAAGCTGTTGAGAAATCTAGGATTGCTTTTGGGTTCCTACCAGAACAAGTGGGGTTTGGTTAGGGCTTGGGCACGTTCCCATTAGAAGAGAAGAACACCCAGTCCTTTAAAAGGGCAGCGACAAGCTCTCCTGGATTTTAAACACATGAGAAAGTCCTGTTAAGTTCCAGAAGAGCTGGGTTTTAAAATCAAACTGGATTATAATTTTTGGCTTAATCCAGTATTTCCCAGCCAGGCCATGGTCCTCCCCCTCTTTCTTCCCGCTAGGCAAAGGCACCCGCACGCGCTCTTGGAAATACTTACATTCCCTGTTCCCCGTAGTGATTGTAAAATTCCATGTGGCTGCAAGCCTGGATCCAGCCCACGATCCAGGTCTCCTTCTTGGGAATAGGGGGCACCAACACTTGCGCAGAGGCTCGGAAGTGAGGGGTCCGGTAGCGCAGGACCACGCTGGAGGACTCGTCGATGCTGGTGGGAATGGGATCGATGGAGGCTTTGACTTCAATCACTGAAATACTTTCCCGGAAAACTTTGGATTTGCAGCTAATACTCTGAATACAGCCCATGGCATACCCCGAGTACAGTCCGACGCAGCTCCTGGGGTACTCCAGCAATCCTGGGGAATATTAGGCATTGAAATTATCTGGTGCTAGATCAATTACAGATCTTCTTGGTTTGTAATCTCAAAACTGATATCCATAGGATAGAAAATTCATCACGTAAAGCCTTAATTTGAGTAGCTCTCTTGCAAGTACTGCTCCTATTTTGAGGTTAGCTGCACTTCAGAAGCAAAAGGGCCTTTAAAATTTTTTTCCCCTTTTAACGACCCATTAAATCTCTCGCTCAAACAGTCTTTGGGTTAAAAAAAAGGTCTCTTGAGTTCAATAAATAACGGTGGTGTTCTTAGCTGATATATTTAGTCCTTCCTTTCCTCAGATGCGGTCTGTCATTCACCGTCAAACATAGGACTAGCTGGTATTTCCCTTTATTCTTTGGATGAAAAGCAGAATGTTGATAGACACATCTATATAAATAATGAAATAGTTTTTTAGCCCCAGCTTGTCACAACCGGTGTGGATTTCCACTTCCTGACTTGCAGTTGTTCATAACTTCCTTTCGCACAAAATTACAATAATAACAGAAAGAAAAGACGGGTGGAAAATGCAAAAAGTAGCCAAATATCCGATTTTGGAGGCTCCTCCGCCAGCGATGTCAGAGCTTGGGGGATTATTTGTTGTTGCTGTTGTTTGCTTTCCCCTTTTTTTCCCTTAGAAATAGCCGAAACCAGAAAGAATAAACCGGCGGTGGTGGTCGCGCAGGCGGGCTGCGGGGGCTGCGCACCTCCCCCGCTCCGCGCCCGCTCAGCGCCGCGGAATC
>NW_009608797.1:0-3022 GCF_000690535.1 Cariama cristata
TCCAACCATAATGATTCTATGATCTAGTAAAAATATTCATTTTCTATTATACATAATGTGAATTTATTCTGTTTTCCCATGTGCAAATCATTAATGAAGTATTCTGATCTGTACTGATCTATTAACTGCTTGTAAATGATCTATTCACTGAATGGCTGAACACAAGGTAATTTCAGCCCGTTGATTGTTCAGGCATTGTTCACTCAAACTTACTTCCTCTACATTATTCATGATGATTCATCACCTCAGTCACCTACCATTGTTTCATCTCCCTGACTAGCTGTCAGTTTTAAACAGCAAAATAGTTCTCCTGAATAACAAACACCCTTATAATACATCCTAAGTCTGTTTGCGTATGAATATGATAATTTGAATCAAGAATAGCCATCTTTCCCCCTGCATTTCTTGCTGTCAAATAGTTGTGTGACTAAAAAGCAAACAAGCCTTTCAGTAGTAACAGCTGTTTAAAATAAAAAAAATCAAGGAGGCACGTTGGTTGTTGCATCATCACTCTGCAACGTTCATAAGTATACTTTCACCTTGAAATATCTGGACCCTCATCTGTGATAGTTATTGACAGAAACAGCAGGCTCAGGGTCCTTAGGTGTGTCATTTCAAAGCAAATTAAAACAATTGTTTCCTACTAACTTGTGTAGCAGTAAAATATAATTTTCATACGTAAGTTAGTAACTCATTTTACCATCATTTTTATCATTCATCAACCACTGTATTAGCTGGAGAGGTGAAGAGGGATTATTTCTACAGTTTACATAACATATCTCTAGAGGGGTTCCCTCAACATAAACTATTAATTTTTGTGTCACAAAAGCTTAGAAAGCAACTGAAAAAAATCATCAGCTATGTCTCCAAAGTTTCAGTTCAAGTGCTGTTTTTTTGAAAGTCCTACTTTTTTCATGTCTTACAGGTATTCATTAATTTTGCTGTACAACAGCGTGGAGTCTCGCATTCTTCACAAGAATCTCCTGTTGTTCATCATGACCACCTGCCAGTCTAGGATCAGAATAGGATACAGCTTCAGCAGCATATGTGTGTGTGTATGTTTGTGTACATATATGTGCATTTTACATGGAGTAACTTTTCGGCTGTTAGCAATTCGTGTATGAGAAACAAATAGTAGAAGCAGAAGCGAGTTTGCATTTGTAGCCCAAAAGGAACGCTACCAGTTCTCAGTAAAACAAGAAACTGGTTACATGCAGGCCAAAAATCTGCCAAAAACTAATGCTTTTTAATTAACTGGAATTTTATAATATAAATGGCCTAATTAATGCAGCTTTGTGTAGAAAAAAAAATTTAAAAAAGGACAAAAAAGGCTGATCTGAAATGTCATAGTATATAGTAGATTTTGTTTTGTGATGGCTCTACATTCATTTGACTACAGTAATCTCTTGCATGCATATTTAATATCTAATTTTTACACGACAAGGCAAGAAAAACCCGTTGAATGGTAGCAGTAGCTAGGCTATCACCCAATATTTGTATTTAATAGCACAAATTGAGAGCCTTTTGACTTCCATATTAAATCAATTCTGCATTGTGACAAGCTAAATTAGCCTTTTTATTATATAAGGGATGCACTATATTCCCTAAAGTTTTATGTTAAAGAGATTATTAGTGTATTAGTCTGCCTCCTGGTTATCTTAAGTAAATTTAACAAGGTTTTGTAAATCATATGTGACAATGAGTTTTCCCTTATGCCTACAGGTTGCTGCTGGAGAAATTCTCAAGTATCTTTTTAATAACCTATTTCCTCTTTCTAATCTTTTTGTTTTGTTTTGTTTTGTTTTTTCCCAAAAAGAATGTCAAATGCTGTTTGCCACTTTTATTGAACTATGTTGTCTGATAGTTGAAATTGTAGAACTGGTGACTTAGAAGTGAATTGCTGCAATATTATTCTGGAGTAGTCAAGGGAGGGGGAAGTGTACTTTGAGACTGAAGAATTTGATTTTAAATGGAGAGTTTTACACTGCTACTGCTCTAATTCCCTGTTGTACGATGAAATATTAAAATATATATATGTGTGTTTTAGGCTTTACAAGCTGACTCAGATGACTGTTTATTGAGACTTGGTTTGTTGGTGGTTTTTTGTCCCGCTATGCTTTTCTAAAGTCAGAATTCAGGTTGCCTATTCCTATAAAGGTGAAATTAAATCCTGGAAAATAATTTAAAAAAAGGTGAATATTTACAGACTTGGTCTGCATGTACATATGGATCAGAGTGAGTGAACTTACAAAACTGTTTTATCATTAAGATAGCGTGGTATATATGGTCTGCTGCATAATATCTGAGCTCTGTCATGGTCCTCAAGATCCAAAGCACTGAAGAGCCATATACACCCCAACAATCACCGTCAGGGTAGAAATGTCATGGCACAATGGGATGACCATGTTTAAGGTGAAACCAGTTATCTCTAATTTCTGTATGAGAATGGGAGTGGAAAGTTTCTAAGGTCTCCAATCAGAACAAAAACAGGTCAATCTTACAAAGCAGAATGTGAAAGAAGTAGCATGAGGTGAAAGAAAAAGAAGGCAGATGCAGCAAATTTGGGCAGAAACAGGGGTATGCTATCATAAAAGTGTCCTGCTTAATCTTAGGGTCTTAGGGATTTTAGGGTAGAAGAAACTGAATGTACAAGGCACAGCCAAGCATCTTTGAGTCATAGTCTGAAACCACAGAACACTTCCAGAGCTCTTGCTAGATGAAAAAAATAGAAGGGAATGTATGGCAAGAACATGTGCGCAGCAGTTTTGTTTTTTTTCTGTTGCTATGTCTAGATCTGTAAATTGCTGACATTATGATTGATTTGGTTTGGGTTTTGTTTTGCTTTTATAAACTAATATCTCTCAACCATCACAAGTCCTTAAAACAAAATGAAAACTACACAAGGAAATTTAGAGGGTGGATTTGGGAAGGAGATGGTGCCAGTTCCTGGGGTGTAAGGCAGTTGAGCCAAAAGGTCTCATTTGTATGAAATTGTGACAAGAGTGCATTCCTGCTTAGGAAG
>NW_009608797.1:3053-8634 GCF_000690535.1 Cariama cristata
GTGCCGGAGAGTTGAATTAATAAAACAGTCCTACAGCTTGCTTAGACCAAGGGAAGCATAAAAGCGTACAAGACTCACTGTAGTGAGACTGAAAAACAGTAGCCTAGCTGAATGCTTAGGTAGGGGAGCTTTTTCAAGGTTTGGCTGTGTAACAGTAATTAAATGTCATTTTTTCTGATTAAAATGTGAAAGATTATATTAGTTTAATAGATTAATACAGTAAATAAGGTTTACTTCAGATTGATGGTTGGGTAAATTCAGTTAACAGTGTTTTTCTTTTTTTAAATTGCTTCATATGCGTCTCGGGAGGCACAATTTAATCCAGGTAAGTAGCAAACAATGTCTGTCTACCAATCCTTTATGACTGAAGAACGTCAAAATCTAATTGAGTTCCAGTGTACTGGGTTCTCTCTCAGAGGATATTTTCCTTCTCCTTGACTTGCTTCATTCCTGATGTATGTAAGTTTCAAGAAAGGTCTTTTGAAGTTTTTGGGATCTTTTTATTTAATTAAAAAAAAATTCCTAAACTGGGAGTCTCAACACAAAAGTTCATTCATGCATTAATGATGAAAGAATCCTTGAATTCATATGTCATGCAGGAATATCTGCTCTTCGAACACCTCTGGATTTAGAATCAAAGACAGCTAAGGATTTTAAACAACAACTTCTCCTGTGAGATTTTTGTTAGGAAAGTTTCATGTTATTTCAACTGGAAATTTCTCTGACTATGAAAGTGCGCCCTTCACCCTGAATGATAAAGTAGAATTAAGCTCAAAATTAGAAAATCAACTGAATATCTGAAATGCTCAACACTGAAATTGGGGAGACACTTTTCATGCTTTTAAGGGTCTATTCCACTGTCTAAATCAAAAGAAGGGCACCTGCCAACCACAGAGCAGATTGCTTCAGACCCTAATTTAATTTTCATACAACTGTAGAATGAGGTGGGTAAAAATGAACTGTAGGTCTCGACCTTAAATCAAAGTGCTGCAAATCCAGTGGAGGTGGAGGTGTGGTGGTAGTAGTGGACAGGATCGCGAAACTCCCGAATTGTCATTGTGAATCAGACTAGGTACTAAATTGCTGTATAGACTTATGTCCTGAAAAGAATGAACTTATTTCTCTGATTTGGTTCAGTCATGACCAAAGACAATAAATTTCCTCCAGTATAGTGGAAGATGTGTAATGTGATTTCTGGCAGAAAAATTGAGTGCCTTTTGAGTGTGTTTGTCCTTGTGAAATTTGAATCACTGGGGTCTGAAATCTCACAAATTAAGGAGTTGAATCTGACTCTTGCTGCAACTGCTCAACTCCTAGATCAGTCTAACCCCAATTTAGGTAAGAATATTGCTTTCCTGGTCTTTTCCTAGTAAGTAGTAAAGCTGACACTTTCTTTGATTCACTTTAATACCATTTAATAGTTTTATGTCAGCACTTTCAATTGTTCTTTCTAAAGAATAGGGAGATCAAAACTAGCAGTGCAAACATCTTGCTTTAAGTGATTGAGAGCTGACTAGGTCAGGTGGCTTTCCTGAGACCTACAACAAGTAAAAAGAAAGTGCTTCTTGAGTTGCGTGTTAGATACTTACATTTCAAATAAAACCAATGCTGCAAGTGCAATGAAGGTGGGCAGCAGGTACGAAGCAGAAATCACAGCTATCTTATTCTTGCACAGAAAGCAAGTTTGCTGCTATCAACAGGTAAGATACTGCTGAATATTTTAACAGGTGAATTCTCCATGCTGAATAATGATATGAATCACTGAAAGAAATCAAAGCATTTTTCTCATTTATTAAATTTTTGTATCACAGTAAATATTGTTCCAGTAGTGCTTTCATGCCTGTTGCTCCATAGAAATACACATTGGGGTAAATTCTGGCTCCTTTCACAATGGCTTTGTAAAAGCCATAATGAGAGACATCTGCACTGCAGAAGTGTATGTGTGTCTTTAGCTTGGGCAGCTCAAATCACCAAGGTTCATATCTGCTTTCCCACAAAGTACAAATGGAGAAAAAGGAAATATAAGCTATATAAGAAAATGATTAAATCAATAGGTGAGATTTCCATGTGCAACTAATTTATTCCAGCTATAGGACACCATACATGCATAATTTTGCTGCCTGTTAGGCTGCTGGTGTATGCCGTGGACAATTTAAGCAAGTGCCTTGGGATTCCGCTGACTGTGAGGTAACCAGCAGGAAAAGAATAGGATCCTCTAATGTGCTGCAGTATAAGGTAAGATCAAATAGGAATCTTTCCACCCTCATATTGAGGCAATAAATGCTAGTTTATAATTAAGTGTAATGCATATAGTTCAAGAGAAGTATCAGAAACACTTTAACTTGTGCTGAAATAGAGAAATTACAAACTTTATTCCGTATAACATTTTGACACCACCAATTCCTGATTCTACATACCTTACTATATAGAATAATCAGACCACCGAAAACCCTCAATTCTTCCCTCAGGCTTAAATATTTTGGAACTTGATTCAACTTCTACAAAACGTGAAAGTTTGTGGGGTTTTTTTCTTTGATTTTGTTCAGAGATGGTTCTTCTTATAGCTGAGAACTTGAGTGAAGGAGGGTGTGACGTTTATTCTGAATCAAATGCAATATGCATGTAATGATCTAGCTGAGGAGTTGTAGTCATCTAGTACTTCATAGCTAATGATAATTGTCTCATAAGAAGTACCTGAAATTGTTTTCTTAGAAGTCTGTTGTTATGAATAATTCTGTTAGCAATGTGTGAATCCAAAATAGGTTGAATCTAGATAAGAGAGTATTCTTAGTATATGAAAGGTAAGAATCAAGGACATGCCTAACATTTTGAAGTGTTGTGTTGTTTTGTTTTGTTTTCCCCTTCTGCAGTTAAACTAAGTGATTAGAAGTGGCACTTAGCAGTGGCAAACTAGTCACTGAAAATGCTTATTGATGGCCCAGAGCTGCAACTGCTTACATGCTGGTCATTGAGACAACCCTATGCTCCCACTTTAGTAGCCTCATTTTTACCAACTGCATGTTTTAGGCGACCTGGTAGTAAAAGTTAATGCATGGAATTATATCATATTTTCAAGTCTTTGCAAGCGGTGCAATTATAAATAGATTTTTTTTAGATGTTCAGCAACTCCGTAACGTAGAAGAATTAAAGTATTTCTATATGTAAAATGTCTTGAAGTAAATTTTAAAAATAGTACTTGCAGAAATGTGTTACAAAGTTATGAGTTATTGTGTGTATATACTATATAGACTTCTACTTTAAGTGCAAATAAATATGTCCATAATTATATATTTCTAATTGTGAAAAGGATAGATTTAGCTTTAAGCCCTTTGGACTTTTTTGATTCTACAGTTCTGACAATTATTCAAGCTATTTCTATTACTCATGCTAACTGTATGAAAAACATATCTATTTCCATCTTTAAATTTCCAAAACTTAAGAATTCTGAGAGTTAAATTTGATTTATGTGATATTGTTCATGAATTTGAAGTTGGGCTTGTCCCAATGCCAGGCTAAATAATGATCAAAATAGCACAAGAACTCTGTGATTGCTGAAGGATAGGAGGAGTGGAGGAGTGCTGTCCAGTGAATATGTAATCTTGAGCCCCATGGTCACTTTATATTATGAGGAAAGCAAAACAACTTATAATAAGTGAGTGATATTCAAAAAGTTTAGTTAGAAATACACATTATTGCAAGACTTTCTAGAATCTAAATGAAAAGTGGTATAAAGGAGTTGTTTTGACTTTTCATCTATCTGGGTTTTGCTTTTAGAGGAAACTAAGAGACTAGGCCAAAGAAACTTGATCTCTTTTCCCCGTTACAAACTCTTTATTGGAAATAAAGGTATTACTTTACAGCAAAGCTTCAAGTATCACAGTTAAACAAATAAAAATCTCCCAAAGCTAGTTTCAGATCCAATGCAACCATACACTGGCAATGCCTTACAGATCTTTTTTTTTTTTAATTCCTTCATATCTACACTTTTATTGTGCTGATGCAGCAAGTGTTAGCTGGATCAAATGGAGGTGGTGATTGGAGACATTTTATATAACAGTGTATTCTTATTTCAAGCAAATTGTGGTAGATACAATTGGACAATGAAAACTGTAATCCAGTTGCCTGATGTGACCTGAAGGCATGACAGTCTATGATTTCAAAAACTTTCAGCATAAATAGTCAAAATAGTTTCACAAAACAAGAAAGCAAGCACAGGATGACTAAATGACTTGTCTGACATTGCAGAGAACGGTAGAGGCAAAATTAGGAAAAGAACCCCCCCCCAAGATTAGTAAAACTCATCCCAAGATTAGTAAAACTCATATGCAGTCTTGTTACTGGGTTTAGAGACAGCCAGTTCACCTGAGTATCCGGATTTTTTCAGTCTATTGGTCACATAAGACAGGTTTCACTGTGTTTAAGACTAAATACAGAAAGACTGTGTAGCTCGGTGGATTTGAAAAGGAGACCCAGAGTCTTATTCATCCGTCAGTTCTTCAAACCCAGCCCATGTATGCAGCCAGACCAAAACAGAGACAATAGGAGAGGAAAGAGGAATGAATTAAAGGAAAGAGAGAATAGAGTTGAAAGAAAAAGGTTTTCCGAGACAGAATTTGTATTGCTGTAAGTTTGAAGTGGAGGAACCTTGGAGGTAGCCTGCCAGTGCTGGTCTTTCTCAAAGCCAAAGAAATGAGTGAGGTCATGTAAAATATTTCGGGGAGGGAAGGATAGGAGTTTTATAAGATAACAAAGAACGTATTTAATGCCAGTGGAAAAGAAATCTGACATAATACAATAGTCTTCTCCTTGTTAATTCTTATGAACACTGCTAGGCCAAGTTTATTTCCCATTTGGAGTGTTACTCACTATATGTGAACTTGACTGGCATTGTGTTGATCACCTATAATCCTGCTAATTTCTAAGGCCTTTGTTTTTATTTTATTTTTAACCTGTTGCCTCATACAAAGTATAGGATGGAACACTGACACATCAGGATGGCAGAATTCTGTATTCCCAGGTAAGCATAAAGCAATAGAGAATCAGGATGTGGTCTTGGGTGAGAATTGGGCTACTTCAGCATCTTATAGAGCTTGACCCTATGTATCATTGCTATTTTTTGCACTGCTTTTTGTTGCAAAACACATATCTGCAAAGAATAAGAGTCAAATTCTGTTTTCTCAAGAATTTCATTCACTGTGTTACCACAACAGTTAAGTCAGGACTTGGCAAGAGTTTAGCAAAATAGCTTGTCTTTCCTGTTGTTCCACAAAACTGGGAGTCGGTTCAAACTTTCAAGCAGACATAATGGGGAAAAAAAAAAAAGCTCGCACATTTTGATGATACCAAGCTGAGTGTTGTGGTTGACACTCTAGAGGGAAGGCATGCCGTCCAGGGAGACCTTGACAGGCTTGAGAGGTAGGCCCATGCAAGCCTCATGAAGTTCAACAAGGCCAAGTGTAAGGTACTGCACTTGGGTCGGGGCAATCTCAAACATGGATACAAACATGGATCCCCCCACTGGGGGATGAGTGAACTGAAAGCAGCCCTGCATGGAAGGACTTGGGGGTATTGGTGGATGAAA
>NW_009608798.1:0-760 GCF_000690535.1 Cariama cristata
CGGCTTGTGACATCTTCTAATTGGCGTCATGGACAGGATTCCCAGAGGAACAGAAAGCGCCCAACTGCTTTTAAAGACAAGTAACCACGAAACAACCCCTCTCTGAGAGGAGTCGTTTCAACAGTAATTGACAGTCCTCTGAGGGCTGACAAAGGGACCTGATTCCCAATTGTAGGCTTCTCGCGACCTCCCTGGGAGGAGCGACTTGTTTCAGTTATTAACGACCTCTCTGAGAGGACCGACTTGTAGGATGATCTCCGCGGGAGATCCGATGTTAGATAGTACCCTTCTGCTGGAAAAGTTAGATAGTTACAAAGCCCGACCTTGTTCTTCTGGTATGATTTGGGCTCGTGCTAACTGGCATGACCCGCAAGCAGTAGTGGATAGAATTTCTGCTTTGGCTAAAGAGCGCAGATGTAGACCTGGAAAAGGAAAAGCAGTTGTCTGTGCAGTTTTAGGAGCAGCTCTGGTGTCAGCACAACAGGAAAGATGCTTGACCCCGAGGGCTTCGCAGGAACAAGTGGCAAGGGAGATAAGAAGTCTCTCTGATCATCTTGCCGCTGAGCGAGTGGCTAATCAAAGGTTACAAAGTGCTCTATTAGAAGCTTTGGAGCGGGAGAAAACATTAAGGTAACAATTGGATGAAAACTCTTTTCAAATGAGTGTGGAAAATATTGATGCAGATTCTGATCACAGAAAAGAACCAAAGTTGTTATATCCTGTTAAAGACCTAGAGTCTATGAAAGAAATGTATTCCCTT
>NW_009608799.1:0-19563 GCF_000690535.1 Cariama cristata
AAGTCCTTTGAGGTATTTCACCAGTGTTCCCCTGTTGGCTCCTATTACCTCAGGAGCCCCTGGCTCATCTCTGTAAGACTTCAAGTGTGCTCCAGGGTACCTAGCACATCTCAGAGCAACAGGCTGAGGGCCCTCACTAGCACCCCATCCCTCTAACCTTGGTGTGTCATCCCACAGCTTGTCATGGGCAAGCCTGATATCATCCCCTTCCCCCTTCAAGTCTAGTTTAAAGCTCTGTCAATGAGCCCCACTAGCTTGTGAGCAAAGACCCTCTTCCCCCTTTGAGAAAGGTGAATCCCATCTGACGTCAGCAGGCCTGGTGCCGTGTAGACCACTCCATTATTGAAAAACCTGAAATTGTGGTGGTGACACCAGCCACGGAGCCATGTATTACTAGACTGGGTCCATCTGTCTCTTCCAATGTTGCTGCCTTCAACTGGAAGTATAAAGTTAAAAATGACCTGTGTTCTAGATTCCCTTACCAACTGTCCCCAGGCCCTGAAGTCTCTTTTGATTGTCCTTGGACTATGTGTTGCAGCTTCATTGCCACCCATGTGGAAGAGCAGTAATGGGTAATAGTCCAAGGGCTGTACCAGGCTAGGAAGTTTCCTAGTGATGTCCTTAACCTGGGCTCCAGGGAGGCAGCAGACTTCCCTAAGAGGAAGGTCTGTCCAGCATATTGGAACCTCTATTCCCCTCAGAAGGGAGTCACCTACAACTATAACCTGTCTTTTCTGCCTCGTGGAGGTGGCCATGATATGGGGGGTAGGCCTTTCTGACCTTGGCAACACCACTGGTGTAGATGGACCATCATCATCCATTGACTAGCCTTCCACATCCAGAGCCTCATACCTGTTGTACAGAGGCACTTGGGAAGGTGAGGTGGGCAAGGAGCAGGTTTGCCTGCCGCCCTGAGCGTGGACTTACCTCCATTCACTCCTTTCCTTTAAGCTACTGCCTTCTGCCTGGCAAGGGGAGGATACAGGATCCCCTGTATCTTTTTTTTTTTTTTTGTGGTGGCTGTTCCTGTTTCTGTCTCAGGGATGGCAGAGCATGGCCTGATGCTCCTTAACGTTCCTACTTCCTCTCGTAGCTCTGCCACCAAGCTGAGCGGATCATCCACGTGGTCACACCTCACACAGCTGTTCTCACTACAGTCATTTGTTACCAGGCAAAGGTTCTGGCATGCTCTGCAGCCTGAGGCCTGGACGGCTGTATGTTTTCATGGGTGCTCTGCCTGGGTTGCCACATCCATTCTGGCAAGTGCATAGCATTCTGCCAGAAGGATACTGTAGCTAAGCTCCTTCTGAGAGGGTGATGACCATCAATTTAGCTCACCTCTTGAGTTGGTAGGGTGATGACACGCTGCCGTGCAAACTGCTGTGCCACACTCTGGTCGTTCATGCTCCCTAGGCGGCTTTTTATAGGTGTAGGGGTGGCTGTGGTTGCTCTGCCAACACCCAGGCCTCAATCAGCATCTCCTTTCTCCCACGAGAGCTACTGGCTCCTGGCAGGTCTCTCCACTCCCCTGGTGTTTCCCTGCCTCAGGAAACCCCACTGTGTGCCAAGATCTGCCACTCCACTGTGGATCGGGCCGGCTCTGGATCAGCTCACCTCATCAGCTGACGATTAGAGGAACATTTTTACCAAAACTTATTAAGGCATGGAAATACACTATTAAGACACTCAGGACAACCTTACTCTTACCTTGTATTAGTTATTTTCATTGCCAAGTAATAACCCTAAATTTATGGATTTTGCACAGCAGTGTTTTATTCCTGGTTTAAGATAAACAAACTTTTAAAGGTGCATCAGTTTGGGATATTTGGTTTGATTTTCATTATCTTCCCTCTTCTGAGTGCTACGAAGAAGAGACCTTTGGGCATCCTGACAGTTCATGTCCCCTTTTCTGACAAATGACACAGCCATATGTGAAAACTCATTAATCTCATTGGAATGAAGAGGTTTCTTCTTCTATTAAGAAAAAAGTAAAACTACTAAACTTGCATTAATGAAAAATAAATGGCAAAAATTACTATTAACCCTAAAAATAGATTTTCTTCCAAGTCCAACCAAAGTGTGCAAGTTTTAAGTGTATGAGTAGTTTGAAGAGTCTGCCTTATTCCTCTAGGGATCATTACAGATAACTGAAGGTTATAATTTCATAATGAATTCATAATTAAATTTATTAAATGATTGATTTTTTTAATTCTTAAAACACTTCTTCAATCAAAGTATATGCTATCAAATGTAAGTCTTATCCTGGGCTTATTCATAAGGTGCTTCAGTTCAGTTTCCAGGTAGTTCAGTAATAACTTTCACAGTGACTGACTTTTCCATAGTAATTAAAATATTCAGTACTCCCTAAAATTTAGTTGCTATTCACCATATAATTATTAAATATTTGGCAATATTTAGCAATATTTGAGAAAGAAAATAGATTTTTGAATTTTTATGCTTTGTTCTATTTTGTATAAACTGAACTCTGACTGCTAGTGCCTACACATAGCTTTACAGTGTTTAATGGGACCCAGAACAACACATGGAAATGTTGTTCCCTTCTTATCAAGTCCAAACTATATTCGCTCATAGGAAAGTTTTATCTAGCATGGAATTTCTGTTCCATTTTTTTTTTGTTAACCTTGAGGATGGGGGGAATGGAGTATATGAAACAATAGCAGCAGATTTAGCTGCAAGTAAACAGCATTAATGCATTGAAGAGGATAACTAGATATAAACATATGGCTCACTTCTAGCCTAATTTCTGCTCCATTGATTGCTGGGGAGCAGTTTTGTCAGCATGAGAATTGTAAACAAAGAGTGTGGGCAACATAGATGGAGAAAAATATTTGGACTCTTTGTTCTAGCAAACAAACTAACTTATGTAGCAGTACATCATTTAGGAGCAAAAATTACACAGAAAGGCAAGTATTTCTACTGCTGGAGTCTTGTGAAGAGACCTCTTGAGACCTCTCCACAATCTCCATGATGCAGTCAGAGCTGTGAGGAGAATCTTTTCATTACAGTTACTTCCCAAATGAGATTAAAAGGCTTTTAAACTCAAAAGGCCAAGCTTTTATTAAAATGTAAAAGAAAAAATTAACCCTTTAAAAGAGAAAACTGAAAGAAACTTGATAAGGCGGAATAGAAATGAAAAGGATTTACAAATAAAACTGCCTTTGCTGACTGTGGCCTTGAAGGTTGGGTCTTTAGGCTTGGTTTCAGTCAACTCATGCACTTTCTTTTTCTCAGCAAATTCTGTTATGTGTTCTTTTGCCCCTGGGCAGTTTCTCTGTCAGTGTGGAGCACTGTCCATGTGTTTGTTTCCTGCCCTTTCCAGATGAGTTTCAGTCTCTGATGTGCTCTGATGTGCTTTAGGTTCACTCCTTATTGAATTCTTGCTCTGCCTCCTCTAACTCTGTAAAAGCTGTAACATAACATAGAACTGCATGCAAACAGATAGGTTTCTCAGGGATGACAGTAATGGTGCCAATAATTCATTTTGGGGGGAGAAATAGATTTCTTTCAGCTGTACACTGTATTGAAGTCACAGTTATTAATTTCATTCTGATATATCTTAATGAGATGGATTGAAAATTGAGTTGGATTGAAAACTGGATGAATGGTTAGGCCCAGAGGTTGGTGATCAGAGCCATGAAGTCAGTTTGAAGGCCAGTGACTAGCAATGTACCCCAGGGTCAATACTGAGTCCAAATGCATTCAACATCTTTGTTAATGACCTGGATGATGGGGCAGAGGGCACCCTCAGCAAGTTTGATGATGACACCAAACTGGGAGGAGTGGCTGTCACACCAAAGGGTCATGCTGCCATCCAGAGGGACCTCAATAGGTGGGAGAAATGGGCTGACAGGAACCTCATGAACTTCAACTAGGAGAAGTGCAAAGTTCTCCACCTGGGGAGGAACAACCCCATGCACCAGTATATGCTGGGGGCTGCCCAGCTGGAAAGCAGCTTGGCAGAAAAAGACCTGGGATTACTGGTGCACACCAAGTTGAAGATGAGCCAGCAATGTGCCCTTGCCACAAAGAAGGCGAATGGTATCCTGGTCTGCATTAGAATCCTTCCTCTCTACTCAGCACTGATGTGGCCATACCTGGAGTACTATGACCAGTTCTGGGCTTTTCACTACTAGAGAGACCTGGACATACTGGAGAGAGTCCAGCAAAGGGCCACAAAGATGTTAAGACTGGAGCATCTGTCCTATGAGGAAAGACTGAAAAAGCTGGGACTGTTTAGACTATAGAAGGCTGAGGGAGCATCCTGTCAATGTATATAAATGCCTAAAGAGGAGGGTGTAAAGAAGATGGAGACAGGCTGTTCTCATTGGTGCCTGGTGACAGGACAAGAGCCAAACTGGAACACTGGAGGTTTCTCTCAAACATCAGGAATTATTTTTTTTTTTTTACAATGGGGGTGAGCAAGCACTGGCACAGGTTGCCCAGAGAGGTTGTGGAGACTCCATCCTTGGAGATACTGAAAAGCCATCTCGACACAGTCCTGGGTAACTGACTCTCGGTGGCCCTACTTGAGCAGAGGGGTTGGATGAGATGGCCTCCAGAGGTGCCTTCCACCCTCAACTGTTCGGTGATTCTCAGAATAAAATTAGTCCTCAGTGTGTCTAGGCAGTGGCACTTAAACTTCAGAAAGCTAAAAGATAACGTATTTTTTCGTCTAGATAGTTAAAGCATTTTATAGAATTTCAAAATAGGATTCTGCAAAGTGTAACTAATTGTATCTCTGTAAGGGTATTTGATGGATTTAGATTCAAAAGACTTAAGCCTGCCAGTGTAATTGGATGCCTTAAACAGAAACATAGGATTTTTGAAAACAATATCTAGAAGATTGTTTTTAAAATTTTATTTACAATTTTAATTAAAATATTCTTGTTTGTTTGGATTTGAATATCAACATTTTGTATTTGTGACCTAAGCATGACTACTGTTAACATTTCCTGATCTGAGAATGGGGAAGGTGAAACTGCTGCTAAATAATTCCAGTAAACTTTTGAACTTTACAAATTGCGATATAGTATGTACAACAACCTGGTATAAATGATTTAACTTTATGCTTTGTTTGAAAATCAAACAATTCAAACTAATCATTGTTTCTGTAGGAAATTAATGTAAAAAAACTTAATGGGTGACCTTATTGAGAAGAAAGGCTGTATGTATCCTAAACAAAACTTATTTCACTCACTTGCACTCAATCTCATTGATTTAATTGCCTCACACCAGTGTGTACATAAGTGGTCTGGCCAGAATGACTTGTTTTTGACAGTGAAAAACACTGGCTTTTGTGTCCTCATAATGTCTTGGTTTCTTTTTCGTTGGTAGTGATGATTTACTCTTCCGACAAGCATTTTACAGTCTTATAGATTGAGTATTTTTTGGAAAATATTCTTGAGACTTACATTTATTTGCTTTCCTTGTGTCTCCAGGGTTGTTCTTGATCTTTGGGATCGAGTGCACCCTCAGTAAGTTTGCAGACGACACCAATCTGTCTGCAGATGACATCAAGTTGATCAGCTTGAAGGAAGGAAGGCTCTACAGAGGGATCTGGACAGGCTGGGTCGATGGGCTGAGGCCAACTGTATGAGGTTCAACAAGGCTCAGTGCTGGGTCCTGCACTTGGGTCACAACAACCCCATGCAACGCTACAGGCTTGGGGAAGAGTGGCTGGAAAACTACCTGGCGGGAAAGGACCTGGGGCTGTGGCTGAATGTGAGCTGGCAGTGTGCCCAGGTGGCCAAGAAGGCCAATAGTATCCTGGCTTGTATCAGGAATAGTGTGGCCAGCAGGACTAGGGAAGTGATCATCCCTTTGTACTCTGCACTGAGTGCTGTGTTCAGTTTTGGGCCCCTCACTATGAGAAAGACCTTGAGGTGCTGGAGCGAGTCCAGAAAAGAGCGACGAAGCTGTTGAAGGGTCTGGAGCACAAATCTGATGGGGAGCAGCTGAGGGAGCTGGCGTTGTTTAGCCTGGAGAAGAGGAGGCTGAGGGGAGACCCTATTGCTCTCTGCAACTACCTGAAAGGAGGGTGTAGCAAGGTGGAGGTCAATCTCTTCTCCCAAGTAACAAGCGATAGGACTAGGGGAAATGGCCTCAAGTTGCTCCAGGGGAGGTTTAGACTGGATATTAGGAAAAATTTCTTCACCAAAAGGTTTGTCAGGCACTGGAACAGGCTGCCCAGAGAAGTGGTGGAGTCACCATCCCTGGAGGTATTTAAAAGACGTGTAGATGTGATGATTAGGGACGTGGTTTAGTGGTGGACTCGGCAGTGCGAGGTTAACGGTTGGACTGGATGATCTTAAGGGTCTTTTCCAACCTAAATGATTCTGTGATTCTTGTTTCCTTATCTTTGGGTCAGGTTGTTAGTCAACTTCTTGCTGCCTGATCATTTAAATGAAGTCACACTTACAGTGCTCTGTAGCAATTAACATATAGCATTCCTTTAAATCTTGTTCTGCTCTTGCTTCTGATGCCTTCATGCACACACATATTTCCTTTCATATTTAATTCATATTAATCTTAATATTTCTTTTATCCATCTCTACATTTCCTCCCCCATTTTTGTTAAAGAAAACGCAGCTGCAGTAATAGGAGTGCGGCTTGCTTGTCTGCCGCGTCAGCGCCAGTTCCAGTAACCTGGTGGGTGCATTGATTGGTGCTTGTAATGCTGTGATCAACTCCTTCGATTGCAGGATGAAGTGACAAAAGATGAAGCCCATTCACCTCAATAACTTTGGTCTTAAAGGTTCTGCTAAATCAGGTTTGTTCATAATTCCAGATTTAAAAAATGTAAAGACATTATCCTGGGATGTCCAGGTTCCTGTTGAAGCTTCCCCCATCTGCAATCCCAAAATACAGGACTTCTTATATTTGTTTTAGATTCTACCAACTTGGAGAGCTGTCACTGTTTTTTAGTTATGAAGTTACATACATTAGGGAGGGAGATGTCTGTCTCTGTGCAGGTAACTTTATCTGAGCTAAATGTCTAAACTGGCTGTATGGAGAATCAACTGAGAGAAACAGACACTTCTGATGCATGATTTGTCTGATTTTGAGCAGATAATTTAAATGGGCTATGTGCTTTAGAAACTAAATGATGTAGATGTCTAAAGTTAGATGAGTGAATCTTACAGCTGTGCCTCCTTAGTTTTAATGTTGAAAGTGTAGAATTCTCTGGTTTTAATCTTTTTCATATTAATAGTTCTTCCTAGAATCTCCTTTCAGTATTCTGCATCAAGAAATTGATCACATAATGCAATCACTTTTCTGTTCTTGGCTCTTGACATGCCTTTTTCTCTTCTTCCCTTTGATGGGCCATAATAAGTATGCAGGCAATAGTTAGGCTTTAGCAGAATCCATCCCTCTTTTTGAAAGTATAACTTAATTTACTTAACAATGTCACTTTTTTACACAGCTGCAGCCGAAAACTGCTATCTAGGATTTCATCATGTTGCTTATATCATTTATTCTGTGACTTTGTGCAATGGAAGGTGCCAGCTGAGGAGTCGGAGTTCAGCTCAGCTAGCTATCACATAGGCATATGAACAGGAAAGGAGCCGTAACGCTGATCTACAAAGGCATAAATTATCAGTACTGAAACTTGGAACTGTCAGAAGGATCCTGATGAGCAAGTTTTACATGTAATGTACCAAATGCAACAGGCTCTCATACCTCCCTCTGGCTGTACTTACACACACACTTCCCTAATACATACACTCACTTCGTCTTCCTCCTTATATGAGTTTCTCCGTTATACTTCTCTTTCACAAAGCCTGAACAAGATGAAGACCATTTTATAAAATACAAAAGAAAATGTTTACACACATGTGCCACTGCATGCCAGACTCCAGAACAGAGCGTTGTGTTGAGTTAAGGTCTTATTTACTCCTAGAAGTGGCAGAATTTGTACATTGAGTCTGCACATATATCTTTAAACATACATCTTTAAAATGTAGGACTCCTAAAATCACCTTTGAGTGTTGGGCTGAGGTGACTCACGGTCAGAGGAACACATGTGAAGTGAAGTGGCGAAAACAGGATATGCATGAACAGAGATCAAAGAGTTGCTGAATGCAAAAGATTGACCGGGCTTTATTTTTGTTCAGTGGGGTATAGAACAGGAATTTGTATTTAATTTTATGAAAACTGGGCTTGTCCCATCATTAACAAAATTTAAGTTGAGCATTTTACAAATGGCAGCTGCAAAGTGCCCATCTTATTCTGATGGAAGTAATCAGCCACCCTATACTATATATTATTGCCAATATCTTGAAGAAAAAGTATGTTAAGACTCTTAGATTTTCATCAAGTGAATCTTACTTTCTTGCAAGGAAGTTTGTATTCTTTTTGTTTACCCTGTCTGTGTGGGCCTGAGAGCTGCTGTACCCTAAAGGACACTGCTGCAGCTACAGAGGTGTGAATGTAAACTGAAATGGAGGCATGGATGGAGATTAAACAGTAAACTTATCCAGAGGAAAAAAACATAGAAAAAGACAGCTTTGTTTCATTTGCATGAAGAGCAATGGAAACGTAGAAGCTGTCAGAGTTACAAACTGATCAATAAGGATAAAGATTGCCAGAGTACTTTATGCTGTTGCATACTCAGAACAAGTAATGTTTAGGATTTTACTCTCAGCTGGCTATTGTTCTGCTTACATGAAACTAGAACTTAAATATTCTCATTTAGTTTGGGGTTTTTGGTATTTACTGTTTCATGCCTTTTGTTCTTTTAAAGCTAAATTAACTATTGACTAAAAAGCTCATGGCTCAGCCATATTATTTTACTTTATGTCCTGAAGCACTGTCCTTTGAGTTGTGCTATAAATTCTGTTTGAACTTTCTAAGATGATGGGAAACTTGTAGAATTCGTCTGGGGGGAAGGGTAACAAGTGATGGATGTTCAAGGTCTAGAGTTGAGGCTAGTAAAGCGAAACTTAGAGCAGTCACCTAGGAGGTTGAACACTTGGCTGACATTGATCTGGAGTGATGGAAACCCAACTGCACCTTCTGGGAGAGTGCTGCACCTTTCAGTGTGTAATATACTTAGAAGGACACCCTTCTTTCAAAGTAACACCACTGTGAAATCCTGAACACAGGAGTCACACGCCAAGAGAGAAGCAAGCAGTAGCATGATTCTGTTGTTTAGTGGTTGAGCATCAAAGGTGAGAGGAAAGACGTGTTCCAGTCCTGCTCTTGGAGCTCTTTCTGTATGTAGTCCAGGACAGAGCTCATTTAAAATGTCAACATACACCAGGAAGAAAGGGCACAAAGAAACTCCTTGGTTCCAGCAGCATAGCTTCAGTAGGAAGAAGGGGTTGTCCACCCAACTGTTCTATATCCTGGCATTCTCCTTGGAAAAGCCTAGAGGAAGGCAGTGGATCTGGGTCATCCACTTCCCAACTATGTGTTTATAATCAAAAGTTATTACTAATGGGACTAGACACCACCAACAGTATTTTCTCTTCTGCCACCTTGCCTAACTACGGTGTAGAGTCCATGTTTTTATCGAACCTGATACTATTCAAGCATTTTGGATATTCTCAGAGAATATTTATCAGGGCTTTAGTGAAGGCCTCACCCACGGGAAGAAAGGCTAAACCCACTTAGGGCTGACAGTGCTAAGAATTCCTTGACGAGACAGCATCAGGCCAAATTCTGATCTCAAAACTTGCATAAAGCTCATTTGAAACCATTGTAAGATCAAAGGCAGGCTCAAAAACAGGGTCTGGGGATCTTGATTTTGCTGTTAGAGGCTTCAGTTCCACCTAATAGCTGCATCAGATGCTCAAGACTGTCCTAGTAATCTAGCCGATGAAACTCGCAGCCTTTCTTGAGGACTTTATGTGTATAAATTAATTAAACATTTTTATCCACGTGTGTAACCAGAGCATGTTCTCCTCATGGTATTGATCAAAAAAGCATTTGGTAGGTACAGAATAAAAACGTCTAAAAATTGCTTTTGATTTTTCTTGTTCTTCCATGTTAGCCTCTAATAAAAACGGGTACACATTAACTATTAATGCAGACCTGTAAATTGTACGGTATCTTTAGCTAATCTTGTTTCAGTCAATACATTCCAGTAGCCATAGTCTATATGAATGTTCCAATGCCATGTTAACATTTTACAAAAATTTGTTTTCTAGACTGCAGTGGTGATGTATTTCGTTGCAACACGGGAAAATGCCTAAATTATACCTTTGTTTGTGATGGATATGATGACTGTGGAGATCTTAGCGATGAACAGAACTGTGGTAAATTAAAGTTTTATGCTTTTGTAAAGTCTTTAAGATAGCAATATTGCCTAAGGCAGCAATCTTTTTCCTTAAACTACTGAAAAAGTACTATACCCTGCTGCTATTCTTTCTGGGCAAAATAGAAACAGCTCGCAAATTCTATGTGCAATTTGAAAAGGTTTAAACGAGAGTTCTGAGTTAATCCAAATTTTGAAGTTAGTGGCATTTTGAAGAAATATTCTGATTTGCAATTTGTTTTAAACTAATTCAAGATGTTATGGTTGCTTTCTTGCTAACTTGACTGAATTTAAATGAGATTAAAGCAAACCATAAGAAGCTACACAATGGTGATGCTAATTGCTATAGCTGAACAGTTTTTACATAAGCTTCATAGTGAATTCATATGTTTTGATGATCCAATTCTGTTTCTTTCAAATTCTCTTTTCAGTTGCCTTTGTATGTTCTGCCTCCTTATATTTGTCTTTCTACCTACACTTAACTTTCGTAGGAGAAAAATGAAGTTTTGTCATAAAAAAGAATAATCTTCACATGTAAATTTTGGAAAACTTTGAAAGCTTTTTTTCTGACTTTTGCTCCTGGTACTACACCTGAGAAAAATTAAGTGCTCTAAAATAATTCTTTACAAGTTAAAATATCTCACTGTTTTCTTTTGCTTTTCTAAGGAAAAGCACAGAGAATTTCAAAACTGAAAATCAAGGCACAAATTTTTCTAAGATTTATTTTCTTCTCCAAATTAAACATACTCTAAGATCTTTCACTACTTTTTGTCAGTTTTGCTTGTTTTGTGTTTTTTTTTTCATGAACCATCTTTGATTAAAGACTTTTCTAAACATTAATCTGACTCCTACCATTTCTATCTTGAGATAGTTTTTTCTATGTAAAATTTAAGATCTAACTTTTTTGTACAGGCTATAAATGGGTTTCATAGCAGATCTGGCAGATGGGACTGTGTCTATGCTCCCTATTTATTTTGGTGTAAAGTCAGCCTACTCAACAGAACGCTTTTCTTTATTTGTGGAAGCATTCAGGCAGAAAGAGTAAGACGAAGATTGGAATAGTTTCTTTGTAGAAAGAAGTTAATTATGGAAAATTCTGAGTGTATGCAAAAAACATAGTTTGTGATTAAGTGACAAGTATGGCAATTGAGAAACTTTTTTTTCTTTTACTTCTTAGTAAAAAGATAAATGTACAGAATGATTTTCTTTGATGGCAACTGAAAATATTGGCTAACTGAAAATCATTCCATGAGATTGGAAGCCAGAAGATCTTTTAATCTGCTTAACAAATTTTAGAAACCAGTTTATTTGCAAATGGAAACAACTGTGCACCTGAGAGAAGGAACGAGTGCATATCTATCTATATAGGCAGTAGAATTTAGAACATATGTAAATACCATCTCTTACTGTAATTTACTAATGCAAATGGCTCATTAGTAAGAATGGTTAGCTTATAGGCACAGAACAATTGATCAATAACATAAATTATACAAATGGTAACTTATTATCATTGGGTTTTTTGTCCTGAAATTTGCATTTTATTTAGATTGTAATCCAGTGACACATCATCAGTGCGGAGATGGGAGATGTATAACAGCTGATTGGGTATGTGATGGTGACCATGACTGTATAGACAAATCAGATGAAATCAATTGCTGTAAGTTCCCTTAATCTCTAAATTAGTTTTTTCTTTCTTTAAAAAGTAAAAACAAATTATAAAATAAGTAGTATACTTACTTATTATTTGTCAGGCAAAACTATAAGCTTATTTGATTTCAGAGGTTCACACTTGACAAATATCCCTTCTAGTAGACAGTTGCAGCAAATGAAACATTTATTGGCATTGTTGAGAAGTACCAGCATTACCTTGTGTTTCAGCTTCTTGTTGATTACAAAATTAACTTTTTGTTAATTGTGAATGAATGTATATAACCTCTTAAACTGTAGGCATTCTGAGTTTGTGACAGCTTTCTGATGTGTCTGTATGTGACCTATCACACCTTGTGTCAGGGTCTGGACTTCTGTGTGCTCTAACGATGATGGTGTATATCTGCAAAATAACTATACTAGAATATTGCTGAGATTGCAAAATCAAGTCTTGGGGAACTGGCACTTGTTTTAATGTGACTAACATTCTCATAAGACGTGATAATGCTGCTTTGATTCTTGCTGCTATTCAGTGCTTGACCTTGCAACCACTACCCTACAATTTTCCCTGAAATCTAAGAACCTAATCTGAGTAAAGGAATGTCAGTAAGTGGGCAAAGAAAAGGTGACAATTTTTATATGAGTAAAAATGATTTTTTTTTTTCCTTGGAAAAGTGGAAATCTTCTTCTCAGCCTGTTGCTAATACCCGACATAGATAGTTTCAGACCCTGTAGTTAAAGATCAGCACAGCTGTAGACTATTGAAAACATAGGTTACATATAATGAGAAATGTCTAGTGACCTTCAGTACTAAGCAGTGTTATCAGCTCCTCCTAAAATAACTTCAAGATGATGTTAAAAAATAATTAAGATCTTCATTAACCTAAGTTGATCAGAATATCATTTTTTTTTCTCTCAAGCGTGTCATAGTCAAGGTCTGGTGGAGTGCAGAAATGGGCAGTGCATTCCCAGTGCATTCCAGTGTGATGGAGATAATGACTGTAAAGATGGAAGTGATGAAGAAAACTGCAGTGAAAGTAAGGATATCCCTCATTTTACTCTTCTTACTGAACCTACTATTGAGTGCTTTGTTCCGAAGTGCCTTTGGCTAAAGCTGTCTGACAAATTTACTTTCTTTGTCTTTCAAATAACACTTGCTGAGGCTGGTTGGTGTCTGCTTTCAGACAGGAAGTTGTAAGCAGAGTTTTATTAGCCTTTAAAAATATGAAAAGTTAAAGAAATGGACGTTTAGTATAGTGTTTGGTTATCTGACATGATCAGCTGTTACTTGAAATAAATTAATACAATACACATTCACATTGTCTGCAGTAATTAGAAGCTACTATCACAGGAATTGGTGGTGTTTGAGGAGGAATTTTCTCATGAAAATCCTTTTTTCATCAGAACTTGGGAATCAAAGAAGATATTTTGCAGAAGCAAACCAATGATTTAATGTGACTAAGGGAAAAGATATGAGAATGTAAGTTTTCACAGCTACTTAATGGCTGTCTCATGATGGATTGTAGGAAAGAAAAGGAAAGCAGGCAGTTTCTTGAGCCCTGGGACATGGTTTCCCAAAGACTTCTGTCCTGTGGTACATTTTGACACTCAGAAAGAAATGTCGTGTTGTGATGATTTCAGCATTTGAATGTATTTTTCACATGTAATTCTCTTGTTTCTGGTAAGGTATATGTTCAGATTGCAGCCTTTCCTTCAATGTGAGAATTATGAATGTCTTTCTCTTACAAATCTTTTTTTAAAAGAAATTAAAGTAATTCACTTTATTTAGAAAACTCTAGTGCTGTCAGATGTAGTGGTAATAGGACAACCTATTCAAAAGTTATTAAAGTAGAGCAGACCTGTTATCATAAGGCAAATACATAATGTGATTATATAAGCGTCAATTCTTCAGGAAACCAGTCTAGAGGAAATCCTTTCACAAGCCTGTCTACTCAGTCCCTTCTGTTCATATTAAGTTCTCAGGATCTTCCTGCTTCAATTTAAACATCTCCATTCCAAAAAAAACCTGAGAAGTTGAAACACAGAAATTTCCATTATTCTTCTTTGCAATTAATGTTGACGTTGCAAAAAGGCCCTGCATGAAATTTCTTCCAGTTCTGACTGTGCAATCTCACAAAATGCTCAGTTTTTATTCTTCATCTTTCCTGATGTCCAGCCTCAGTCTTATTCTATGAATTCTATGATCCTCTGTTTCTCTTGCTGATAATGAAACTATCATTTTTAATATAAAAAAGAGATGAGGCAGGAGAATGGGATAAACTGAAAAGTACAAAACTATTTAGAGCATTCTATAAGCAACCATTGCAACTTTTAAAATTCACCTTACTTAAGTCTCCTAAATTTGTTTATCACTAGTAAAAGAGAATTTCACTGAAAATGTTGATGCATAATCTGGGCTAGAAGCCAGTGACATGTTTTGTTTTCACTGCTTTTTGCCTCTGTGGATGTTCAAGTAATAGTTAAAAATCTTTTTTTTTGATAGGTTGAAAAGATATAAATTCAAGGATACTAAATGCAGAGTAGTAGGATGGGGTGATAATTATGTAGTCAATGATCTCACTATATGCTAAAAGATTTTTATGCTTAGCATTAAACTGCAAAGCTTTTGAATACAGAAATTTTCCTTGTTCCTATTATTAATTCTTCAATGTACAAAAAACTCTATCTAATATTTTGCAATATTATGTAGAGTGAAATTCTTCCTGTATGCAACCATATCCTGTCCGTCCTAAATTTACATAATAATATGTAGACAGAATTTGGACTTTATTTAGATTATTCCTCTTTAGTTCCTTGCAAAGTCCATGTAAAAGCAAGGCAGAATTCTTGTTTGTAACTGTCCTTTGTATTTCTTATGTATGTTGTTGATTTCAACAACTACAGAAAATGCAACAGGACATACACTTAATACAAAGACTGCTCTGCTCTACAAATCAAACAATTTGTCTAGCCGAGGCAGTGAAGTTAGGGCTGAAGTGATCTGGAATATTGGTTTTGTTACAAACACAATAAATATGTGAAATCAGCATAGAAATTTGAGGTCAAGATGTGGTGACTTGCCACTTGCCTGTATGAGGTTACTGGTACCTTGTGTTATAGTACAAGTATATATATAGGGATTACAAATGACCACTGCTTCATCTACATCTGAATGAGAAAAATGGTCTCCTTTGCTACATACCTTAAGGAAATTTAATGTGTGGCATCTATTAACATTACTGCTGTCATTCATTTTGTGACAATAGAAATCTAATATAGATATACTCACAGCTGGTTCTGTGATCCCTTCGAAAGACAAGGTAGAGCGTATTTATAGAAATTCAGCATTGACTGTGCTAGGATGAAAATAATCTACACTGTAGCACAGAGGTTTTTTAAGAGCTGAGAAACACTTCCACTGTGGGATAAGAAGGAGTTGGGGCAAACTTTAAAAATGAATTTTAATGTAAAGATTTGTGATAGCTTTAGAAGTCAAAAGCTTTTCCCTACTTTTCAAGTTCCATTTTGCAATCAGGTGCACCTGTAAGATAAGACAGTCAATTGCTACAGCAAAAGAAAGTACCTCTATTGCTTCAATATATAACATGTATGAAGAAAAGTAAATCCACATAATTATGAATAGATGTGACTACATCGTCAGTTCTTTGGGACAACGTTGTTGTCTAGGTCATTGAAACAAGATGTTTCTTCAGCATCTTCTGTATACCCAATATAAGGATACCATGACTAAATGATTAATGTTCGTGGACTATGGTGCAATACAAACACTAAACAATAGTTGCAATAAACCATTTTAAACAGGATGAGATGATAAAATCCAAACTGTTCAGTCTCTGTGTACAGAATAGTAAATCAAATTATTTTGCAAAAGTCATATGGAAGAGAGAATTTAATGGTTTGGAAAGGACCTATCATCACTATGAGACAGAGAGAAGTCCAGGGATTTGTAAGAGAAACTAACTACCCAGGTAATGTGCTCAGAAACTTTTTGATGAAGTGCTGGTTTTAGTTATTCTGAATTCCATCTTTAGGACCATAGCCTTTTGGGTTTTCTTCTTGTTGTTTGTTTGTTAACCAGCCAAAGAACAATAAAGCTTCAGCTCTGACGACCTTTCTCCAGGATGGTTTTTATTGTCCACCAAAACAATCATAAAATGAGAAGCAGATCAACTGAATGGCGCTGAAGAATAATTCCCAGAGGGTATTCTCTAGCTAGGACCTATTGTTCCCTTTGAAATCTGATTTACATGACTTTTCATACTCTGACAGAGGATCGTGGTAAATGGCTTTCAGACATCCATACCTCTCATTCAGAAACTGGGATATAAGTTCTTATATTAAACGTAGGGGTAAAGAAAAGTGACATCTGGACTGCACTGCACGCTTTTCTTCCTTACAACACTTCCTTACTGCACTTGAAATGCTGTAGGGTACTTAATCGGCTATGTAAAGGAAAGATTTCATTGTAATGTAATTTCTCTATTTTCTCATCGCTACATGCTAGTCATTTTTATTAGTCTGGTAAATAATTAGAATAGTAAATTTCTGTTTTCCTTAGGTCAAACCCTCTGTCAGGAGGGAGATCAGAGATGTACTTCCTGTCCTGATCCCTGTGGAACTTCTCTCTGTGAGATGAGAAACAGCCAGACAAACTGCAGTAAGTAGGTCACGTACTTCATACTGTCCCTGGTTTAGGGTGTTTTAAAGTATAATGAGGATGCAGGGTAGGACACAGTAATTAATACTTTAATTTACTATCTAATGCATATGTGTAATGATGAAGTATTGAAAAGGACAAAGTTGAAACAGAAGTTTGATCATAACTCTGGATTATTGGTGTACTAAGAGATACTCATGACATTTGACATTGAGATATTTTCCCTTCAGTGAGTTTTTTGATACATTCTTAATGGGTGTTTATAGCTGCACTTTTTATTAACAGTTACTGGCATTCAGTGTTTACATAAAGTAAACAGCATAGTGTAAGTATAAAGCAGATGCTACTGGTTTATTTTCAAAATATAAGAAAGCATCATACTGTGTTTAGTGCTCTGGAGAACTTTTAGCCCTTTATGAAGCAATAATTTTGATATTCAAACTGGCAAAACTAGTTATTCTTTTGACCAATACATATTGTAGAGGATTGGGGTCTTTAACACTGCATATCTTAATTTCTATGTCTTGTACTATACCACTCCATGCAAGCCTCCTGTACTCATTGTACACTTGCTTCTGTGTAGCTCTATTTCTCACTTGTGCAATGCAGCACTGTGAACAGGTACTCAAAAGAAGTATATTTGTCTGGGTTTTGAAACTGGGGCAGAACTATATTCATAATTATTCAGAATTAATTAAAACTTGGTGATGTGTTAATACAGTCACATCAATTCAGGTCACCTCAGCTTGCCTTCACTTACATATGAATTTGTAGACATATCCTGTAATTGCTTTGTGCTAAGCAGTTATCTCTGCAAGGTATGGTTTGGTACTATATGGTAGCTTGTTTGGATAATGTTATTCCATTTAGGTTGGAATGGATATGGGAAGGTCAACTAGTCCAAATTCCACAGTCTCTCTAAAGTTGTGACTGTCACCCACACGTTTGTTTGAGACAGGCACGATTCATGCTGGGGCCTTTAGATGCTGCTAAAGTAAAGATATAAGATTCTTGGGCATGTATGTTTTGCATGTGTTTCTATCAGTGCTTCTCCTAACTTTTTGAAAAGAGACAATCATAAGTACCATGTTTAGCATTAGAAGGAAGTTGATTCACACCTTTGGTCAACTAGTCCAAACTCCTGATCAAAGCAGTGCCAATGAAGTCATGTGGCCTATGATCTTGTGCAGCTGAGTTTTGAGTATCTCCAAGGACAGAGATTCCACAGTCTTTCCGGGAGACCTGTTCCAGTGTTAGGCCACTCTCATGGTGGAAACCTTTTTTCCATATATGTATCTGGAATCCTCTGTGTTACAACTTGTGTCTTTTGCCTCCCATCCTATCCCTGCACGCTTCTAAGAGTCTGGCTCCCTCTGCTTTACACCTTCCAATTAGGTAGTTGTTAGCAGCAATAAGATCTCCCCTTAGCCTTCCTTTTTGATGTCTGCACAAACCCTCTTTTCACAACTTTTGCTATAGATCATGTGATCCAGTCCCCTAACCTACTTGGTGGCCTTCCACTGACCTCATTCCAGTATGTTGATGTCTTTCATGAATTGGGGAGCCAAAAAACAGGACACAATACTCCAGATACGCACCAGTGGTGAATAAAAGGGAAAGACAGCCAGTCGTCTTGTCAGAGACTGCAGTCAGATTAATCAGGCATGATTTTTCCATGATAAGTCCATGCTAGCTGAACCCAGTCACCTTTTTTTTTCTTCATGTGTGGACATGTCTTCCAGAAGGAACTGGTCCATAATCTTCCCGCACACTGAGGACAGACTGACTGGACTGTATTCCCCTGGATCCTCCTCCTTCCCCTTCCTAAAGGTGGATGTGATGTTTGCCTTTTTCCGGTCATCAGGTGCCAAGGTTGCCATGACCTTTTGAAGATGATATAAAACAGCCTCACAGTGACATTCCTCAGTGGAAACTAAGGCAGAAAAGACGTTGAGTACCTAGGTCTTTTCCATGTCACTGTTCACTTGTTCCCCTGCCCCTGTGAGCAGCAGACCCACATTTTTCTTGCGTTTCCTTTTGCTGCCAATGTACTTCCAAAAGCCCTCCTTCTTGCCCTCTACGCTCCTCTGTAGTTTCAACTGTAGCTGAGCTTTGGCTTTTCTGACTCCATTCTTGTTACCTCAGGAAATGTCTCTATGTTCCACTTAAGTGCTTTATCCCCTCTTCTGTCTTCTGTGTATTTCTTTTTTGTGTTGGAGCTTGGTCAAGAGATCTGTGTTCAGCCAAGGTGGCCTTATGCCACATTTGCTTGACTTGCTTTGCATTGGAATGGACTCCTCCTGTGCTCTAAGGAGGCTCTCCTTTAAGACCTTAACTTGCTGTCCTTCAAGCAGATACCAGCATGATCAAAACTCTCACAAGTACCAGGGCCTGCAATCATAAGGCATTTTCCAGCTTTCTGAAGAGCAGCTCATCTACCTCCTCTTTTTGCTAGGTTGGTCTGCAGCAGATGCCTACTATGTACATCACCTGTGTAGGTCTGTCCTCTAATCCTTATCCATACCCAAACTATTCAGGTGAGAAGGGGCTCTCTAAAGCGATTGGAGTAGTAGGTCTTGGATTTTTTTACTTACCTGTTGTGAACCAAACCATCATTCTTCCCCAAGAAACATTTAGAAAGGGTTATGAAATGGGAAGAAAGATATCCATATAACACAAAACTAGTAACAAGCCATTTCTTTTTCTTAAAACATTTAATAAAATTGAAATTTTAAAAATTAATCTTTTTTTCATTGCAATCTCAGATATCTTCATTGAATTATCTCAGTCATTTTCTTCTCCGTGTCTTGTAATTCATGGTCAGATATTATCTCCCGTGAGAGGCTGTCCACCTTCTGGTGAAAAGGAAGCAATATATCTTGGGATACATACAGTAATCAAGGAGAAATCAAATATGAGATATCACAACAGATCAAATTACTTTGGTTGTTGACTACAT
>NW_009608799.1:19586-48887 GCF_000690535.1 Cariama cristata
GGAACTGTAGGTACCTGGCATCTCTAAAGAAAAGAGTTCTCCAAGTAATATTTTCTTGTCTTTGGTGAGATTTGAAGGTCATATTTTCGTGATGTTTTAAGGTCAGAATACATGAGTATTCATTGAGATGTAATTACTGACTTGAATAACTCCACTCTAGCTAGTCACAAGTTTAAATGTATATGATAAGATTGATTCTTTGTGGGCTGAAGGCTCATGGGAGTGAAGGATGTTTAATGCCAAATCTCTCTGCCTGAAGGAGAAGCAGCAGCTTTAGCAGCCTGTGCCTCTAAGAAGGGCTGTTGCTTCTCAGTTTCTCCATTTGAAGATTTGACTTTTTTACTTGAGTGTTACTGATTTTGCCACAAAACTGTGCTTTACCCAGGAACAGGGACTTCTGTATTTCTATCTACTGGTTCAAAGCTTCTTTACTTATAATGCTTCCAAAACTTAACAGGCATTACACTAAACCCTGTTTTACATGTTTAAAACTGTAGCAACTTTACATTTACTCAGGTCAAAAAAAGACAGTATTTTGTAATTTTATTTATTTTTAAATATTTAAACTGCTTAGTAAAGAACACATAAAATGTGTCTGATGTATTGTGGCAGGGTCAATTCTGGACTCGCAGCTGATGGCTGTGTAGTCACCAGTCATGCATAAGACAGGTCTTCTATTTGGCTGGCAAACAAGGCACCAGCAGCAGCCTTACCCAACAGGTAGGAAAATAGGTAAATTCCCACAGTAGCCCCTGCTGCTTATATACTCAGGGAGCAGTTCTCTCTTAAGCACATGACGTTTCATAAACAGTGCCTGCAGTCCTGTAAAAGGCAACAGTCTTTCAAGCAGTATAACTGCAATTCAGTCTTTCTCAAAATAAGAGAGAACTGAAAGTGTACTTTGTTTCTTGGACTGATCTTCCTTGTGGATAAATCAGTATGAGACTTCCTGTGGTCCAAAGCAGTTTGTCTTGCCAAAATCTTTTCCTGATCAATGCAGATTTTTGTACCCCATTATACATATGGACAGCAATTTTGGGAAACATTAGAGGGACTAGGACTCTTACAAGACAGTGAAAAACGTTTTTTGACATGTGATATTTGAGTTCTAAAACAATGTTCCTATTCCATGTCATGAGAAACCCAAAAGCTTTTTAGTGAAGATGTTTCCTCATCGTATTATGGGCAACAGTCCATAATTCTCAACAGGAGTAACCCAAAATCTGAATTAGACTTCTGGATCATCTTTCTTTCTCCCTTGCTGGTCCAGTGAATATATAATTGTTTATACACAATGGAACAGCAAGAGAATTTGGGAGAGATTTTTCTTGCATAACATCTGGAAGTACTATGGTCTTTTTTCATGTTATTTTTGCTCTTCATATTTTGACCAGAGTTATTTCATTTTTGGTAGGAGATGAGAATTCCCGTGGAAAATTTCAGTTTTGACAAAGCAGTATTTTCTGGCCCAAATAACTCTTTGGTTGGAAAATTCTGAAGCATAGGCCACATTTCGCAATATTGAATACGATGGATGTTCTCCATATGTGATAATGTCTGATCAGTTTAGGCTGGCATTATAATGCAGTTATAACATATTTAGGATAACAGATCAAATATCTGAAGGGAGAGTGTAAAGAAGACAGAGTCAACATATTTTGGTGCTCAGTGACAGGACAAGAGGCACTTGGCACAAACTGAAACACAGGAGCATAAGGAACCTCTGAACATAAGGGAACGCTTTTTTTACTGCAAGGGTGACTGAACACAGGTTACCCAGAGAGGTGTGGAAACTCTATCCTTGCAGACAGTCAAAAGCTGTCTGGGTATGGTAACTGACACTAGCAGCTGGCTGGTAGAGAAAATTAATCATGTTACCATACATTTGCTTCCAGAATAGGCAAATATATGCAGTCTTTTGATAACAAATGACTTCTGAATAGTACACTTTTTCATGGAAAATTTTCTCATATTTCAAAAGTAAATAAAAATAAATAATTTCACTTTGGTCTCAGTGCTAAATAAAAAGCTGAATTTCAGTCTGAATTGACATGAAATTCTGTCTGTTGTTTTCTGTTGTGGTGGAAAATTGAAAAATAAATATTTCTGACTACCAATTTGAGAAGAAATACAAAAACTCCACAATTTTTTTAAATCCAAAGTACTCGATCAGTTCAATGTGCTGTGATAAACCCCCTAAAAGCTGGATGATTTTTGTATATAGCTATAGTCTGTGTAATCATATCGACTTGTAGCTGTTGCATTTATTTTGCTCTTGCTTATCATTCTCTTTATTATCAATTAAGTCTTATCTGAATTAAATTATTAGCATGTAGACTGTCTCTTGCTCAATGCTTGTGCGATGCATATCCTAATTGTCTCCATCTTCCTTTCAGATCTGGGGTTGCAAAATATAAAATAAAATAACAAAATCCTGCCTTCTGTTTTCTATACAGAGAAATTGTGCAGTCTCTGTCATAGAGATTTTTCAAGACCTGACTGAATAAAGCCTTGAGAAACCTGATCAGTCCTCAGAGCTGACCAAGCTGTGAACAGGACGTTGGGCTAGAGATCTCCTGAGATCCTTTCCAACCTAAAGTATCCTATGATCCCAATCATCTTAATTTTGACAATTGCCCTGCCAGTGTGAGGTGTGTTATGGTAGCATAGTACACCAGTAGGAAGTGTGTTGCTGTATGATACAGGAGCTCTTGAAAATCATCAGAAACTTGATTTAAAAGGAGTAAATCTGTTTTTAAAGAATGGTTTTTTGTACCATGTTAAAGTTAAGATGTTACTCAGGAAGTAAATGCATATTGGTAAGGGAATATAAGTCTCTGAATAGGTTATTAGGTAGGCAGAGGTCAAACCCACCTTTCTTTACTGGTATGAATAGCCTCATGTGGGGTCTTGAGCTCGGAAACTTGTAGTTTCTCAAGCCTGAGAGGAAATCCCCTAATAGATTTATTAAATACTTATGTAATTATTTCTTCTGTATTTCATTTAATCTCACACTATTTGTGTTTCTTTTTTTGTTTTCTTTCTGTGAAAGGTCAGTGTGAACCAATTACTCTGGAACTCTGTATGAACTTGCCTTACAACTATACTTATTACCCAAACTACCTGGGCCACAGGACGCAGAAGGAAGCCTCTATCAGCTGGGAGTCTTCTCTTTTCCCAGCCTTGGTTCAAACCAACTGCTACAAGTACCTTATGTTTTTTGCCTGTACAATCTTAGTACCAAAATGTGACCCCCATACAAATCAGCGGATCCCACCTTGCAGGTACTATGCTATACTTCATTTAATTCTTGACTGACATTGTCTGTCATATCAGTCTTTCCCAATTTTCTATTTCCATTGAAAATGCCAGAAATTTTGCTTTGGAATTCCATAGCAAAAGGTAGAGAACCATATTTTATAAGATCATTAAATGCAGTTTGTTACGTGTGTGATTAGTATCTGGAGTATTCAAAACAAGGAGAGGAAAGCAGTTCAATAATTTTCAAAATGTATATATTGAATAGAATATTTCAGTTGGAAGGGACCTACAATGATCATCTAGTCCAACTGCCTGACCACTTCAGGGCTGAACAAGTTAAAAGCATGTTATTAAGAGCATTGTCCAAATGCCTCTTAAACATTGTCAGGCTTGGGGCATCAACCACCTCTCTAGGAAGCCTGTTCCAGTGTTTGACAACCCTCTCTATGAAGAAATGCTTCCTAATGTCCGTTCTGAACCTCTCCTGGCACAGCTTTGAACCATTCCCACGCGTCCTATCACTGGATACCCGGGGGAAGAGATCAGCACCTCCCTCTCCACATCCCCTCCTCAGGAAGCTGTAGAGAGCAATGAGGTCACCCCTCAGCCTCCTTTTCTCCAAATTAGACAAGCCCAAATTCCTCAGCCACTCCTCACAGGACATTCCCTCCAACCGTTTCACCAGCTTTGTTGCTCTACTCTGGACACATTCAAGGACCTTCACATCCTTCTTAAATTGTGGGGCCCAGAACTGCACACAGTACTCAAGGTGAGGCTGCACCAATGCTGAATACAGCAGGACAATCCCCTCTTTTGACCAGCTGGTTGTGCTGTGTTTGATGCACCCCAGGACATGGTTTGCCCTCTTGGCTGCCAGGGCACATGGCTGACTCATACTGAGCTGGCTGCCGACCAGCACCCCCAGATCCCTTTCTGCAGGACTGCTCTCCAGCCACTCCTCTCCCAATTTATACTTGTGCCTGGTGTTACTCCATCCTATGTGCAGGATCTGGCATTTGGACTTGTTAAATTTAATCCCATTAATCATTGCTCAGTACTCCAATCTATCTAGATCCCTCTGCAAGGCCTCTTGTCCCTCGAGTCAACAGCACCTCCCAGTTTGGTATCCTCGGCACACTTGCTAATGGTGCATTCAACTCCTGCATCCAGATCACTGATAAATGTATTGAACAGAACTGACCCTAGAATTGAGCGCAGAGGAACATCACTGGTGACCAGTCACCAGTCAGATGTAGCCCCATTCACTGCAACACTTGGAGTCAGTTCTTCACCCAGCACACCGTGAACTTGCTTACCTCACAGTCAGACAACTTGTCCAGAAGGATGCTGTGAGCTTTGTATGAAACATTTTCCATCTGTGTCTTTGATTAGAATTGCACAACTATAAAGGATATTTATACATGGAATCAATTAATTTAATTTGGAACATTAGCATTTGTAGTAGTTCCCTTGCATTAGTATATCGCTTTATCTATGCAAAGCCCTATGCATATACTATCAACAAAAACTGAGATCTTAATGCATGGTTACCTTTCTAAATTAGAGAAGTGCCACATCATTCTGAACTATAGACTAATTTAGGCTTTCTACTTGTCAGATTAGCTTTTCTACTATCCTCATCAACAACACTGTACTTTTCAGGGTTATGCATGGATCTGTTCAAAAGAGAGTATGTTCTGTAAATCTTATGGCTTTGGTAGCAGCAATTGTTGCAGGTTAGGAGAGTGAATAAACCTGATCAGCAGGCAGAGCTCTTTTAGCTACTGGCTGCTAGAGCCTTCTCATAGTGTATTTCTGCAATACATGCCCTAAGATTTCCTACCACGTGACATTGTTGACAAATAGATATATTTCTTTGTCCAGTGATGTGCTGCTTAGTGCAAGTTGAGAGAGTGAGTCACAGGGAAATTTACTAAGACATTCCTTAATTTTCACATAGAGACCTAACAGGAAAGTTAGAATGTTGCATATGGGACAGCTGTGAAGTTAGAGTGGTTTGTGCAAGCTGTGTTTCAGGCTTGCTTGTTTGAAAATCAAGTCTCTCTCTTTTTTCTTTTTTTTTTAAGAAAGTGGTATAATAAATAAATATTGGGCTAACATATTCTAATGTAGAGGGACAAAAGTTAAATTATAGACTCTGCTTCAGCAACAACACAGCTAGCTAACAGATTTTAGGAAGTATCATCATACAGTAGAATAGTTTTCAAATTTCAGGTATTAAACAGACAAAGAGGAACTCATAAAAACCGTACAATAATTTAGTTTGAAGGGGACCTCTGGAATTCATCTGGTGCAACTTCCTGCTCAAAGCATGATAACATTGCATTTAGATCAGATTGAATATACAACATAAAATTTTAAATCCTAGGATTGAAAGCTCTACTTTTATAACTGTTTTCAGGTTTCGCTCTTATGTAAGATCACAAGTAGAGATTGATTTTATCAGGAAGGGATACCTTGGAGGGTCCCACTGAGATCTGTAGTATTTGCTTTACAATAATGTTTTAGGAAGAATTTCAGATACAGATCGAATGTAAAAATGTTTTAGAAATGAAAACACATATAGCCTTATACTAATAAACTCTTGACTTAATTGATAAATGTAGGGCAGAAAAAACATTAAATACATTTGATATATAAATATAAATCTACTTAACTGCAGTTTGAAGTTCCTAGAAGGCAGAATGTTATATTCTGAGCACAGAAACTATATTCTGAGAATCTGCTGCTGCCTTTGCAAAATAGCTGCCCTCTTGTTCAAAGATATCAGTGGTTAGTTGAGCTTAACAGGACATATGTATCGCTTTACGTGTCTTTTCCTGTAAATATGAAATGCAGTTCAGGTAATGCAGTTTTTCAGGGTTAAGCTTTTCAAGTCAAAGTGCACTTTCCAACCATGAATTGCGAATTCATGTTATAATTCTACATCTATTTTAAAATATACTTTAAAAATATAATACATCTCTGATAATACTGGCACATTGATCTGTCTTTTCATTCTAGGTGGTATAGCTAAACGATTTTAATTCTACCCCCTCTCTATAAAACATCTGACCCTGATTTGCAAGGCTTTTCATTGTCTTTGTGTTATTAGTTTGAGTGTCATGCTTTATTTTTTAACTGTAACAGTCTTGATAAAGTTTTGTTCAAAGTAAGGAACACCAGTGAAGAGGTTTTTTTGAAAGAACTGGACTTGCTGTTATTGAGGCCATTCATTGATCTATCAAGTATGTTTTCAAATTCTGAAGAGTATTCTTCATCTCTCAAGGCATTGGTAATATTAGTCCAGGTCTAGTGAAATAATCTTTGAAGCCAAGTGTGTGCTGGGTTCCCGTTGGAGTCTAATGGAGTTTCATAGATTAAGGACATATGGAATAAGCTCAGAAATTCCTGTTTCCTTATAATTACAAACTATGCTATGAATTGATTCTGTAAGATGCTGAGCAGCTTCTGGAGATTCTCGGTCTCACAACATTTCAATAAGTCTATCAGTGTCCCCTGTTTTGGGACCGGTAAATGCCTTCTTAGTCTCGTTAGGCTATAATGACATGGAGATTACACTATCTGTGTATTTAAGTAGTCTCCAGCTGACTTTGGTGTTGTTTCAAAACTGTGACAGATGTGTATGAAAAATAATCCTGGTCAAATCTCATGCTCCTTATGTGTTGGCATCAATTTAGGCATTCTATTACTGTATTTGAATTGGAACAGTAAAGAAATATTTTAGTTAACAGCTGAATATGCTTAATGTTCTTAAAGTGCTAGATTGAATTCCATTGCAGAAAATTACACATTTCTATGCTACATCTGTGTTTTCTAGCTTGTATTTCTTTCCTCTACCAAAAAGGGGAAGATTTCTCTGCTTTGTGATGTGTATTCTTGTTAACTGTTGTTAGATTGATTCATAGACAGTACGACAGATGAGATATATACTGAGAAGTACATAAAGAAGTCTGTTACCAAGGTATTCTGATATCCCAACTGTGAGACTTGGTATGGGAATGTGGGAAGGATTAAAAAAAAACAAAAGTACCAATTGCTTTTCTGATTTTCCTAGCAGTATTGCAATAGTCTTCTATATGTGTTGTGGTGGGCACTACTTTGGAGATTATCTATATTTTAATTCTTTCAACACAGACTGACAACTAAATGGCTTGCAATAGCTTTTGGAAAGGGTCAGCTTTGGCCAGAGGTTTGAGTGTGCAGAGAACATAGGACAGAAATGGCTTAGAAGTCTCAGATAACTAAATCAAATTTTTAAATTGTATTCATCGTATTATTGTTGTTGGTTTTGGGTTTTTGTCATTGGTAAATAAAAATTCTGGCGTTTGGAAAACTGAGGTTGTAAAGTGGTGTGAGTCAGCCTTTTTGGTATTGAGGAGGATCCAAAAGGAAAGAGAGAGTCTGTAACTGTAGATGGTTAACCGATGTCAACTCAGTCATTCATTCCTTCCAGTTGCTCAACTCAATGGTCAGTCATTTGGTGTGGAAAACCATTGACTCTTCATGCAATGCCCCAAAACAAAATTAAATTTGAGAAGATTAATAATGTATTGCGTTCTCAAAAGAGCGTAAAATAATTGATCCTAAATGGATCTGTTTGCTTGGTTTTGGTCACTGCATTTCTTGAAGCTTATTGCAGGAAAAACAACGGTCCATCAGTCAAAAGATCAAAAGAAAATGAGTGGAATAGAAGGCTTTCCATGAAGGGAGTGTCTGTTTCTAGAAGAAAGATCTGGAAAAAATAATCAAATTAAATAAAAGGCAAGTTAAAAGTGACATGAAGGAAACTGAAAAAAATAGAAATGGGTGGGATCCTACTGTTGAATATTTTTCAACCTATAAGAACAAAGGAGAATTTTCTTTGAAATGGTAGGAGAAAGTCCAAATGTTTAGGTTTAGAAAATATTGATCTAAAAGGTGCAGTGAAATGTGTTGCTGAGTCTAGAAACAAGGGAAGACTTGGGGAGACATCACAGTCTTCAGACAGGTAAATGTGAGCTTCTGTGAGAAAATAAATTGTTCACCATGTTCACTGAGGTTAAACCAGGAAGCAATGGATTTGAAGTACATCATGAGAGCTGTAGGTCAGAATAAAGAGAGTAAGAGATATCTGTGTATGAGAATGAGAATGATAAGGAAGTATATGAAATCTTGCTAACTCATGAGTTTTTAAGAACAGCTTAGACAAATACCTGTTAAGCATGATGCATGTTTCTGTTTGGAGGAAGAGATGAAAAGGATGTTGAGGTTCCTAATCCCATACTGCCTAGTTAACATTCCACAGAAGTCAATTAAAAAAAAGGTGGTTGAAACAAACAGGAATTCAAAATACCACAGATACAAGACAAGACTATTGGATTGAACAGCACATCAGCTATGATTCCGGGCAAAAGTAGTTGCTAAATGTTTAAAATAATTCCTAAAATAATAGTGGATTTTTCTATTATGTATTTTCTCTTTGTACTTTTGAAGCATTTGACGTTGGGTATTTTGAGAGACAAGATATTAATCTAGATGGACTGAACTAATTTTGTGTGGTGAGTCCTGTCTTTCTATGGTTAAAAAAAAAATGCAGCAGGAGAACTATATTCATGCCTTTTTCCAGGTGTGATACAGGCTTCTATGACTAGCTGACAACACCCTCAAGATTAGGTTGATCTGTGCTTTGATTTTCCCCAAACTTTTTATTTTATTGGATTCCCTGGGCAGTTCTTTGCTCTTTTGTTTGCAGGTTTAAATATTTTGTCCTTCTGAAACTACATAGTTTCTGAAGTAGCATCATCAGAAGAGATAGGATTTCACTGGTACAAAATGTATTTTCCTTTTTTTCCTGAAGGAGAGCAGTTAGTGCTTCTTAAAAAAGGTTCTCTGCCATACCTTACAGAGGAGAGGATGTTTGTAAGTAGTTATATTTGACTATTATGTTATAACTCAGGTAATAGTCTGCATACAGTAACTTAAAATAATGTTTCAATAGTAGCAACATATCTTTTGATATATATTTTTTTTTCATGTAAAGAAATCTGATTAACCGATTCTTCCTTGATCTTCATCTTTAACTTTGGCTAGGATTATTACCTTTCAATAACTGGGAATTTCTAAGACTTTCAGTCAGTTACTTTGTGCAATTCTACTTTGTCTCCTCAGGACATTATGTGTACAGTCTAAGGAACGCTGTGAGTCTGTGCTTGGGATTGTAGGTCTGCAGTGGCCAGAAGATACTGACTGCACTCAGTTTCCAGATGAGAACTCAGACAACCTAACTTGTCTAACACCAGATGAAGATGTAGAAGGTAACTCCTATAAATACATGTAACAGGAAATTAAATATTTAATTTAAATATATGTAACAGGAAATTAAAGATTTAATTAGGTTCCCAAACTCACTGATTTTTTTTTTTTTTCCCCATACCTCCTCTTTAAATTGTAATATTTAAACTGTGGAAATGATTCCAAACTGGATTTCAGGGAATTTGTATACCTACAGTTTTGCAGATAAGAGGAAGTTCTCATAAGAAATCTATTTGAAAGAAGGATCAATTACTCTCAATCTGTGAAAGTCAGTGTTTGGGATTTGTTGCTAAGACCACACCTACTGCTTGCTTGTATTTATACTTAACTTTTTAACCTATTTAGATGATATAATAATGCTTTTCTAACCAGGAGGCAGACTCTTGGCAATCTGAGTCAAATCTGAGTCAAAAAGCTGAGCCCCACGACAGCTTTGAGAAAAATATTGTAATGTTAGCATCTTTGCCAGCTATTGTTTGCTCTTGGTTTTTGTTTGGGGTAAGTTTTGTAGAGAGTTGTGCCAAACCAGCTTCAGTAGCAAATGATAAATTTCAGTTTTTCAGTTCAGCCATAATACTAATCATTGTGGGTGAGACCATAGAACAAAAGAATGAAATTGCCTTAAATGCTTCAAGATATGCTTTGTACGTATGAAGAGAGAAGCTGTGCAGCTTTTCCTGCAGTGGTCATCGGATGTGGGATCTGTGGGGATTCTGACATGCCTTTTCATTTTCTTGCCAAAATGCCAGTGAAGTAACTGGGAAAATAGTGAGATGGTGTGTGCTACAGTGCCTACAATATGCTGATCGTGTTCGGTTCTCACTCTTCTCCTCCTACTCGCTCACCTACATGGTGATGACAGTTTTTCCACAGCCTTGATCTTGCTCAGAGAAAGCAATGGGTGAAAGCTAGCTAGTCTACAGTTCTTTTAGTGAAGATGTATTCCTGGGAATATAGCGGAGGAATCATGAAAAACCAGTAAAGCATATATAGCAGTTATACTATTTCTTCAAGCAAAGTCCATGTGCACATATATCCCTAGGAGGATTTTATAAAGATGTGTAATACCATAGTACTGAAATCCTCTGATATGAGACTCTTGAGAGACAAGGAGATAATTTCCCTCTGCAGTAGTAGGCTGATGAAAAGGAATTATCCATTATTACACAGCAGTGTGTAGGAAAGGAAAAGTAAGATTTTTGGCACAACAAGGTGAGTTAAAGAAAAATAATGTGATTTAATTTTCTCAGGTATCAAATGTCTTTTAACCTTCCTTCCTGTGTTATTAGATCTTTTGGCTTTGAAATGTGACATAAATATACTACTGCATGCAGGACTAGTGTGTTCCGGCTCTAGAGATAAATTCTGTTCACTTATAAAAATTAAAATTTAAAAAAATTATAACTTTAATTAGAGGAATTCTGCCTAGTAAGCTGATTCACTGCTTATTGATCATCTTAGCACTGAAATTGATATTCCTGGAAGATCAGTGAAAAAGCAGGGGATTTTAGTATTCTTTTAGAAACAGTGTAACAAATTAAAGGGTCTTAGCAGAGTTGTTTTGGTTTCACTTACTGCTAGAATTTTATGTTGATTCAATGCCAGGTTCCTACAGACTACCAATGTTGGTTAGAAAGTCTTCCCTGGAAAGTTTAAAATCTTATATAAATATTTCTGAAAAAAACAAACACATGCAACAAAAGAAATTAAGCTTCTGAGAGCATTTAAAATGTTTATGATTACAAAATACAGGTGATTTTCCAACTGAAGCTATAATTGACAGAGTTATTACAATGTGCTGAATTGCTTAACTTGTCTTCCAGTCAGTGCTGAATTTAAGAATACTGCTAGCCAAGACAGTATGCATTGTGAACTTAGTTATTTTCGTAACTAGTTATTCTTAAGTGTTGACAGTATAGTTTGTATACCTGAGTTCATTGATGATATTTTTGGTACAACAGTTTATTGAATCCTAAAATTTACCCAAGGAACTGCATGGTAGTAAATATCTGAGAGATTTTGCAGGAAGGAAAAAAACCCACAACAACATATGATGGAGGTTGTACATCAAAGTCAGTGACATGTACAGTGTGAAAAAATGAGTGGGATTTTCATAACCATCTAAATAAAGCTTTCTCAAAATTTTACTCTAAGATGAGGCAGAAGCGATGTAAAGGTTAATTAGTGGACATTTATAGGTGGTTTTATTAATTCACATAGCTACACAATTGCCAAAATACATTATTTTTTTTTAATCCTAGAGATCTCTTATACTCATTTCAACACATCAGATGATCTACTTCTGCTTTACACACCACCACAACAGCGAGAAAAGTAGCTAGAAAAGCCATGCCCACAATCTAAACATTGTATGCCAGTTATTTGGCAAAGCTTTGAAATTTGACAGAGTGTAGCATGTGAGGGAGAGCTCTGGAAAATATTGCTGCAGCCCATTCACAATGCAATTGTTAAGAGTCTTGCTTGCTGTGATTCTGTGATAGTTCCAGTTTAGTATTGCACAAGCTTTCTATTCCTGTCATTTACACTTCTGAAATAGTCACAGAGATAAATAAGTAAGAACCCATGTGATGATTAAGCTTGCAGCTTATGGATTCTTGTTTCTCGTGTTCCTTGTCACCAACAGAATGCTCACCCAGTCACTTCAAGTGCCGTTCGGGGAGGTGTGTCCTGGCATCCAGAAGATGTGATGGTCAAGCTGACTGTGAGGATGATAGTGATGAGGACAGCTGTGGTAAATAAATTCAATTAGTTGGATCTTTTAAATGGAGAGTGGTTGAAGCATTAGAAAATGAGTTTTGTTTTTCCTTCAGTTATTTGAACCATAGCATGACAGTTCAGAGGATAAGCCCCTTTTTCTGTAAGAAAAATATGTTTGCAAGTATGGGGGGTTTTTTAAGACTAGTGGCAGTAAAAATACTTTAGCAAGCACTCTTCTTGATTAATGTCAACACAATTTATGATATTTGATCATTTAGATTCTGCTAACCATATTCCAGAATGTTTGAATATTCCTTTATTAATCAAGACAAAAAATAGTGCAGATTTAATTCTTTTGATATTGCTGGAGGAGCTAAAATGTGACTTCCTGGAATTTTAAACTTGAATTCATAAACATAGTTTTAAATTTATACACAGTCATGTTCTCATTATGACGTAGTGATGAAAGATCTGTGTTGCTGAAGTGGATTCTGTACTGCAAGGATCAAGAATTAAATGTTTTTTCAGATTGGTCAACCTCAAGCTGTAGGTACAAGGATAAAGTGGTAACCACAAAGTTTATCCTCCAGTACATTTCTGAGTTTACTTATGGTAGAGATGCTTTTGACTTAAGGAGCTTGAGAATAACCAACAAATCTATTGGTCACTATTTAGCCTTGTACATGCTGGCAGGAGAATTTCAAGGAGAAGGGAGTTTATACTATGTCTTTATATGACTAAGGTGTAGCCTCCATGGAGTTCTGCATGCTGGCCTGGCATCCCTAGGGGCAAAGAGGATAATTATAAATCACTAAGGATTTAGAGAAGAGGTGTGAGTCTGAGTGAAGGATTGAAAAACATTCCAGCAGAGTAGGGCTAAGGTGCACAACTGGGTTTTTTTTTAACAGAGGGCAGGTGAAGATGGAAGCACAGATTATGTGAGCAACAAAACTGTGGCAATAAGAGACTTTCTACTCAGCTGCACAAAAATAAAATAAGATCCAACACCTGAAAGATGAAGCCAGGCTAAAGTTTAAGCTTGACGGCTCTACAAATAGCTTTTTTTTTTTTAAGAACAGGTTGTTTTAATGATTGGAGAAACCAAGGGTTTATTTATCACTAAGGCGTGATGTATTCTCAATCTCTGGGAGTTTTCAAATCACACTTGTATTCTCTCTCCTCTTTCAGCCCCATTCTCTTCCCCCTGCAAAAAGAAAGCAAAAAGAAAAAAAAAGGTGTGGTCACTGAAACAGGATTTAATACTAGCTCATTCTCTTGTTTGGATTATAAAGGAAAGGCAGAGCTGATGATCACAGTGACTCTTTCAGAGTTTGTCATCTCTTTACCTTTGAATTGTCTCAGTTGTCCTCCCTGCCAAATATTCTTTGTTGCCACTTGTTCTTAACTCCTTAGAACACTAATTGCTATGCATCTTTTAGGATAATTTTATTCTCTTAGACGTTAACATATGAAATATTGCTCTAATATATAACATTAATTTCTCGAGTGGATCTCTCTCTGTCTCTATAGTCTAGACAGAATGTCACTAGCAATCAGCAGAATTCTTATCAGTTTCTATAAATATGGAAGACTGTATCTGCTAGGAAATTACCACTGTCAGAGTGACATTACATTGACCAGGGTTAATACCGTTACTGAAGAACGGAAAGTCCTTGTAGAGCTCCAGAAGTAACTGTCTCTGACTCATTCACATTCCATGTGTGCAGGACAAAATCAAAACTTGATGATCTTTCCATGTATAAATGGCTAGCTCACATTTTATTAGATTTATCCTTTGAAATTGGTTTTATACCATTAAATAGCAGTCAGCATTTAAATTAAAATCTTTGTATTTGAGGTGCCTTAAATGACAGGCATGGAACAACTTCACAGTGCAGGAGGAGGGAAGCTGGAAAAGACTAGCTACAGCTTGTGGACGCTCAAGCTACTCTGGCCAGAAATGTAAGGCAGAACAGTCCAGAGGGACTAAGGTATACTCTGCCTATGCAGAATAGAACTGTATTCAGCACCCACTGTCTCCTCCTGTTAGGAATCCCTGTCATACTTTCACGTGATCTTTGTGAGAGGAAATCTCACCCATGCAATTGCAGCAAAATCCTAAGACTGTAGTGCCATTTAGACTAGGGTTTGGGGAGAAAATTTGACCCAGATTCCTGAATGTGAGGCTTCTGAGTGCATTTCATAAAAGCATGAGGAAGATAATTTCTGAAAATCATTATTATGATAGACATCAAGAGAGTTTGTGGTATTCAGTGTGCTTGATTGTAATTGATCGTATTAATTTACTGGCTGATGAACAATGCCTATGGTAGAAAGCAGAAGAAGGTCCTAGAAGAGTACTAAAGAAATTGAGGACATAATATTCAAACACAGTATTGTTCTTCACAATTTTCTGTGGTCTGACTTCTGACTGTACTATTTTAGTTCAGAGAAAAATGTGGTGGTCTTAATGTTAATGACTTAATAATAATTGCATGAGGAATATACATGTGAATAACAAATGGTAACATCCTTCATATTTTGAAGAAGAATGAAGGTAAAATCATATGTGAATCCTTATCTCTTACCAAAACATGTTTGAGATGGGGGTAATGTAGATACCAACAAGTTTTCCTACCTCCATTTTCACTTCCATTTCATTGTCATTAAATTAAAAATGCTTGTCACAAAGATATTTAGAGAAGCAATGTAAATACATGAAACAGTAGATGACTTCTACCAACGAAACAGTATATTTGAACACCGAATTCAGTAAGTAGTAAATTTTTTCCTGGGGAATTGTCTATATTTGTCTATGTTGTACTCAAAGATAAATTTTGGAGAGTCATGGTACACTTCAAAGTGTAACACTGTAATGCGTGATGAAGGGGAAAAGCAAACATGTGTTTAATTAATTATAAACACTCTGCTAAAAAATTGCAAGGTTCATAAATTATATTCTTTTAAGCTTTTATATTTTATTTTCATACCAAGTTTCTAACATGACCAACATTCTTTGTTCTTTATTAGAGTAAAGGTTTTGTTTGATTTCAATTAATTTTTCATTAATAGTTATCACAAATATTGTCAAGAAGGAGACATGGAAAATGGTGATACCCAAGAAAGTTCCTTGATCATGTGGAATTAATTTCACAGGTTCAAGGGTATTTATTTCTCTGTGCTGTAACATTTATTTACATGGCTTTTTGAATCTAAATAAAATCAATAAAATCCACACATCCAGTTACAGTTAAAACTTGAGTAGATTTTTCCAGCAATCATAGGAGCTGGTAGTGATGATCTGATTCATGTTTGTAAAATACTTCTGAAATAACACTTCTTGGAAACAATGTATTTGCTTAGTAACTTACTGCTGATATGCTGCTGTAGTTCCAGGTCTGGGCAAACAGAGGTGCTGCTTCAAATGTAGTTTATGAGTTTATACCTCAACTATTTGCGTGTGGGGACATCAGGGCTCTCGCCTGAATTTGAGCTTGGATTAAAATGAAAACTAGTATTGTCATCTATAGAAGAAGCCAAAGGCGGCAATCAAACCATCTGTTTTAGTCAGGAGAACACATTGTTTTTTTGGCTTCCTATGAAGCCAGAATGTCAGATGTGCAGGACATGAGTATGTCAAAGTATTTAAACTGATATCACAGTGAAGTGCTTTATTAGTTGATGGAAATAAATAGTGAAATAAAACAAGAGAAAAAACTTTTCTAAAATGTGACTTGGGCCATTCTTAATTTCCACTAGCTGACTAACAAGAATTTTACTGTCAAAGCACTTTGACACAGTTTTGTAAGTATTCCTCTTGAAATCAGGGAGGCTGGCTAGCAGGGCTTTGAAGAGACAATAACGCAGTGTGTTCCCTGCATAATAATGAACACTCTTGAAGATTCATACAGCCATTGGGTCTTTCTAATCTTTTTGAACTGGTTTGGTCTCGGATTATGGAACCAGGAAAACTGTTTGTGGTCAATACTTAACAGCATCTCTCCACCTTTCATTGTGATCTATATTAGATTCTGTATCAGCACTGCCAGAAAAAATTACATACTTCTACATTGTTTCAAGGAGATTCCATGCTGTCATAAAATTTGCTTTTGAAAGACCAAAGGTCTGTGTGGTACAATTTTAAAGAAAACCCTACAGACTTCAGGATCAGAAAAGTTTATATATTACTAGTAAATGTATTTCAAGAGTAGTGGTGTATAGGTTTTGAGCTAATTGAGTTAATGCCTAAACCATTACTTATAGCTATGTGTAGCATAATATAGATTATTATTTAAAAAACAGTGAAGTATTATGCAGTGCTATATATTTTATACCCATTTATCAAGTGTGCACTGTGTCAATCTTATTTCCATTTCTTCATTAGTAACTATTCATGATACCTTTTAAAATTTATATTGCAAGTGAAATTATTTTGGGTGTTTCAGGATTATTATGAAAGAAGAGAACAGTTGATTTGATATTGCATTCAAGTGTTTCAAGACTGTGCTTCTCTGCTTCTAGGTTGTAGAGAAAGGGATCTTTGGGAGTGTCCTTTGAAGAAGCTGTGCATCAAACACACTATGATCTGTGATGGTTTCCCAGACTGCCCTGACATGATGGATGAAAAGAACTGCTGTAAGAGCTTATGCAGTTTGTTAGTCCCGAAAAGGGCTGATCACATTTTTGGGATCTTGGGATGCAAAATAAATGAAAGCAAAAAGGTTTTCTACAGACAGAAAAGCTTAGTCATTCTCTCAGTTTCCTTTTAAGTTTTTCTATGGCACCAATTTATCTCTTTCCTCACCTTGTGTCCTCTGTACTTCACATCCTTGGATCCTTGCCATCTCCTTGGTCATTCCAGTCTTCTCTCTTTTTTTTCTCTCTCTCCCTCCTCCTTCTTGTGTCTTTGAGCTTCTTTTCTTTATTCCTTGTAGCTTCTTGTCTCCTTTTCCCATTTTTTCTCAACTTCATTCCATGTAGGTATAGCTGCTCACTGCTGTTTTTTCCTTGATCTCCACTTGGTTTTCCTTCTGATCTCTTCTTCAGTAAATTTCATATGTCTCTTTGCTTTATTTGATTTCTCTTCTGCTTGACATTTCTTTGATTCTGTCTCCCCACTTGGCTCCACAGGCTTCTACAATCCAAACCGTGATTTAGTGTCAGAGATACAAAACTTGGTATGTTACACTGACGGTACGGGCCTACTGTCTATGTGTACAGTGTAAGCTGGCTTGAAGTGCTGACAGTGTGCAGCGCAGGTCCACTGCGGGACCTGCCCCGTGTTCTGTTCCTGCTACGCAGCTGACTAGTGGGATGGGACGAGGTGGAAGACCTGCAAACGGCAGCTGCTTTTCAGGCTCCCACCCTTAGTGTGAAACTGGGAGTTGATACCGTGAGATGTTAGTTTCACTTCCTTGAATATATTAGTGATACTTCGAATTCTCTTCTTTTGAGAAAACCTGGTATGTGGGCATGTCCCCAAGACAAGGAACTAGAAAAGATATACTGAGTGACATTCAGCCTGCAGAAGAAAGAAGAGATACTTCTTAAACTTGGTTGAAAGCTGAAATTTTAGTTCTCTGGGCAATCCTGGTATTTCAGCATTTTTGCTAGGACTGTAGGATATAATTTTATAATTTAAAAAAAAGTTGCTTCTGGGTCTCTGGAGTTCTGTTAGCAGGGACAGGATGGTAGGCACATATTGTGTGCTATGTGGAGCATATGATAGATTTGCCAAAATGAGTGGCAGCCTGTATATATCACTAGATCTAATTTTGTTTCTTTTTGGAAAGAGGCAGCTCACAGAACATCTTTTAATCTGCTTTTCATTGTGCAGATTATACCATTTGACTTCCAAGTGGTCTGTGTGCTGTAATCTACAAAAAGGAAGGTGGTATTAAACTGATTTGCTCATGATCACACATTAAGATTATGGTAGAGAAAAGATTCTCCAAGGGCTTAGGTTAAGCTGGTCTATAATTAGCAGACCATGTTTCCTCTCTGCTTTTGTGTTGGGGCTTGAATATTCCAAAACGACAGCAAAGTTTCCCCAGCTGAGGGCTTCCAGCTTTTGAAATATGCTCTCACTAGAAGGCAGAGTTAAGAGAGCTTTTTCTAGTTTTGCACGCCTTATTCCAGAGCCGGAAAGATCACTTACATCAGAACAGGCAGCACTGCCTGCTCTGTCTGTATGGTTTTCACTGTGGAGTACATTTTTTGCACTAGTGTTGCAAATAAATGCTTGGTTTGTATGGCAGTGTAGATGCTATGCAACAGCCAGACATAGGCAGAACTGAATGCAACTTCCTTCTGCTCGTTCTGTCTCTCTCCACCCTCCCCCAGCTCTCAAAATTCCCTAATGGTGGGGTTTATAGAGGCTGGAAGAGAAGTGTGTTAGTGAGGAGCGTACTGTAACAGTACACATCTGCCTTTTGGGAGTGGGGTTGTTACGGTTGGGGGGAAGCTGAAAGGCACTTGCAAATGGAAGCTCTCATGGTTCCTGCACTGGACAGAGATTCAGGAGATCCCTATCCAATGCTGGCAGCTGGCAACCAACTGTGAACTGCCACTTGTCTATCTGTACATCAGTTCCTCATCTCTAAAGTGGAGATAAAAGTAATTCCATGATTTTAAGTAGCAAAGGAGGATCCAAAAGTGAATATAGAATTGCTGTGGATGAAAGGAAATACATATGCACTACAGTAGAAGATTTTTTTCAAAGAACCCGAAGAAATAAACAGATTTCGAGCAGTCTCCTAAAAAGCATGGAGCACAATATTTTCACTTAAAGCTTCTGAGAGGCTTACACAGGTTTCATATGACCAGACCACAAATGATACTAAGAAATCACAGATCTTGCTGTTTCCAGACTCCCTCCCTTCCCTTTGAGTTGCAATGCCCTCTGCCACTGAACAGCAGCAACCACCTTCTGCCTCAGTGATGTCCATCCTGAATTTTGTTGCACATCTGTCTTGGTTTCTTGCTCCATAAATCTCATCTGTGCCTACCTTCACCCTCCTTCTCATTTTTTCTGTCTCAATGTGAACTTCACATTGATCGTTTCTTTCTCAGAGTGAAACATGTTTTTGTCCTTGCAGCATTTTGTGAAGAGAGTGAACTTGAATGTGCCAACCATGAATGTGTGCCACGTGAGCTCTGGTGTGATGGGCAAGCAGACTGCAGTGACAGCTCAGATGAATGGGACTGTGGTAAGTTTCCACTGTGGTGCGCTCTGCCTGGAAGTGATGTTTGGGTGACGGTAGTAATCACTGGTGATTTGATTTACAACACAATTGCAGTGGTGGAGAGATGCTCCCTTTATTACCAAAGGGAGACTGGGCTGAGGTTGGGAAAGCATGCAAGAAACTGGGCAAAAGAGAAAGGAAAGGCTCAGTGTGAAGTGTCACAGTGCAAAGATATAAGAAAAATTACATGGCAGGGAACTTCTAAAATGTGTAGATGGTGTGTAAAATCTGGAAAGTGTTGTGGATAGAAGAGAGAGTAGGAAGATGTTCAGATCCGGAATTCATTTGGGCAAAACTTCTAAGCCCTGATTCTGTACTTGTGAAAATCAGTGTGAAATTCCCACTGACTGCAATGGTGCAAGCTCAGAGCTTATGAGAAGATAGTCCTGCTAGGGCCCCTTTGCACTGGCTAAAGACCTGCAGAATGATGTAACCTGCTGTTGTTGTCTGTATTCAGATTAGGCCTCATGCTTTTATGTGCTGTTAAAGTAGAACTCTCAAAGTGTTATTCTTTAAATAAAAATGAAGGTAGATTTCAAAAAAATTGCACTGAAAAGCAGCAGGATGGAAAGTGGTAGTATGGTCTTTCAGATTTCACTGAGTTGACATGCGTTTCTGTACATAACAGTACTTTATATTATTAAGTTTTGAGATGCTTTGTAGGTAATTTTAAGTACAGAAAAAAAGTGTACCATGGCTTACAGAAACAAATATTTTGTATTCATATTGAAGTAAAATTGTATAAATATTTTAAAACAATTAACCTTGCATCAACATTAGTAAACAATAACATTTAATAAAACCTATCCAACAGAGAAGAACTGTTCTGGAAATGCGTATTTGAAAAGGAGTATTCTAGGATTATTACATACCTTTCTCATGGGGAAAGAAGCAAAACCACCTTCAGCGTATAGGAAAAATGGGTAGTGACTGGATATGTTAAGATTAGTACTATTAAAGCAAAAGTCAGAGGTATGGTTTAACTAAAACCAGTATGTATTTGGGGAAGAAATGCACACAACCCAACATCTTTTAAAGGATCCTAGAAAGGGAGAGGTGTAGATTTCCATTTTGGGCCATTCTGAGAAGCTTTTTGTGTGTGATAAAAGCAGTTCACACACTTTTGTACATGGATTAAGAGAGAAGCAATGGTCATGATCTTTCTTGTAGACAGTAGTTGTTTTTCTTTCTCTAATTACACCCACATATTGTTATGACAGTAACAGTGCATATTACTGAGAGTCAAATGATGGTATCATTCTTACGTCAAGCAGTATTCATCCCACAAATTACTTAGTGATTTCAGTTGGACTATTTGTGGGGTAAAACATCATTTAATAAGATTAAGGCTATCAGAAAGCCATGTGAACCTGTGCTGGTGAGTCAAGAGCATTCTGGCTTATTCTAATCCTCAAGATGCCTTTGCTGTTTAGTGTCTCATGCTGTTCAGTGTTAGCAAGGTTCTGATAGCCATGGTTGCCTTGGTTTTAAATTACATCGCTATTGAGCATATAAAATCAGCAGAAGTGCCAGCATCTTGGAAAACTCTTTTGAATGTAGTTGTATGTTTTCAGTATGCCATTTATAAAACTATGTGAAATAATAGTGAAGTTGTTCTTCTTTTTCTTTGCAGTTACCCTGTCTAAAAACATGAATTCCTTGATGTTCCTGATCGTTCACAGGTCAGCTGCTGATAACCACGTTTGTGCTGATGAGTGGCAAGAAGATTTAAGCCAGCTGGCCTGCAATCAGATGGGTTTAGGGTAAGGTCAGTAGTTTGTAGCATTGATTAATTTCTTAGGACAATTGGAGTGCTGGAGTTAGATGTGAATGATCATTGATCACTGCAATGTTAGACCTAGTGTGGAAATAGTTCATAGAGAAAAGAGATGATGAAATTTTGTGAACTACAGCAGGAACAAAAGCTTACTAAAATCTAGGCACTTTCACCACTTTATAAACATTACATGGTTCATACTAAAAGAGTGTGTTGAAAAGATAATGATGTCTTGCCAAGCCTCAATATTTGAACTTGCAGTTATTGCTGAGGCTCAGAATTGTTTGGCAATGTGATACTCTGTGTCTTCCTAAAGAATTAAAGCAGACTTGTCTTAGGAAACACAGGAAAATTTCTCTGCATTCATTTGCATTCTGCAGTAAGTACTGTGAGCTAGGCAAGCAGATATATTTAACTTGGATATCGCTGAACAATGAATTGTTAAAGATAGAGCTTTCTGTGTGGAACTTAGAGGAAAAAAATAGCCTCTATGTACCTTCCTTATTGCACACACGCTGAAATAATAGCTGCTTTATGGAATAGTTGATGCAAAATATAAATGTTGGATAAAAACCAAGTTCATCTGCTCTGATACCCAAACCTGTCTTCTACCAGGAAAAGACAAGCCTGATGGTATAGAAGGATATGTTTTGTTGGTGTCTGATCCCCAAACTGGATTAAGAAGTGTCTTTTCTATCTGCCTTTTACCACTACATATACTGACATACAATCTTGTTATTTTTACCTTTCTCAAAAAACGCAGGAGGATAAAGACCCTGGGTTACAGTGTCCGCACTTAACCTGCTCTGTATTGCTTTGCACTGCATGGATGCTTGACATCAGTTCTATCAGATGCCCTGAAATCCAAGACTGCCTGTACTGAATGGACTGCCTGCCATTCTAACGCACGTGCAGTTCTGTACTCCTTTAGCTAGTTCAGTATATCTAAATAATGCTAACAATATCTTTGTGCTTTAACTTTATATAACATCCTAATAAGCTTAAACTCCTTTGATACCTTCAAAAATAGTTCTTGCTTTTACAATTACTTTGTTGTCTAAGAACAAACTGATGGTCTTAACATTAAGAATTTACTTAACTTTCCTGTGATGATTGCTGCTAGGAAAATGAAAAAGCTATTAAATTATCACAAGACCTCTGATTCCTTACTTTTTTCAGAGGTGTGCCTAGGCTGACATTGGCATGAGTGGAAACTTACACCTTCCTGCTTTTTCACTGAGGCTTGCTAACAGATGTTATCAATCCTATCACTTTTAAGAAATGTATGAGACACAATTCTTATATCACACAAATCCATTTTCTAACAGAAGATGATATTCTACAAATCAATTTTTCTACAAATTCTTTTTTGTAGTGACAGGTGATTGTGTGAAGGGCAGTGAGAAATTCCAGTTCAAATCTGAAGTCTACAACTTCAGTCTGACTCTAATACTAATTTCTAATTCTTCCTGGCAGTGCTTCAGAAAACCAAAGTAGTGTTTGTCTTTCCTTTCTTGATGCCTGGTTTTGTCAGTCACCTGAAGCTTGATTTTCTTAGCTATTCTTGAAGTTTTCGTGAAGTGGCACTGCCAGAAATACAGTAGATTAGCTTTGAAGAAGATCTAGAAGTAAAACAGAGATTATAATGCATTCACCAGAACTAATTTCAAAAAGGAGTAATACAAATTAATATAATTATTTAATTCTTTTGTTAACATTGCATAAGCGTTCAGTGATAATGTCACAGAGGGTGACATTTTCTATATGGTGAAGTGGAAGACTCAGGGAATTTCATGGCACTGTGAAATCTGATCTAAAGCCATAAACATCTTTTTGCCATTATGTCCTGCATACATTATTTATTTGATTTACGATAACAAGAAAGTCTGAATGTGAGGTTGATAACATTGGTGTGTTTAATAAGCTATTTCCAGTCACCATTAAGGGTGCAGGTAAATTAGACTCTATATTGCACAGAGCTCAAAAAATGATGAAAAAACCCCTCCTTTTTATCCCCTCGCCCTTTTTTTTTTTTAAAAAAAAGTAAATATAATGTATTTTAAGCAGTGCTTTTCTTCAGGTATTCCCAATGGGAAATATTTCATTTTACTCCTTCAGAAAATTAAAGCTGTGAATATAGAAACTCTGTCCATATCATAGCACACTGCAGAAACTCCCAGCTTTGTGGCTATGCAGATTTCTTTAATAATGACTTATGATGATATTTGATTTTGATTTAGTAGCTCTCTTGTTTATTATTAGAGGAAAAATAGTGCACATGGGATATCTAAGTTGAGATTTCTTGATACCTTAGACCAGGAATTACAATGAGTGGTAGCATATGGTATTTTTATTTTCTGTAAAGTTCTGCAAACTATTTTTCATAATTGTGTCTGGTGCTTCCCAAATCACAGCTCCCAATTGCAATATAATGTGGTAATGTTTAAAATACGAAAGCAATGTCTTTCTAACAGCTTGTAGATATTTTTAACTCTTCAGCCTAAATTAATCTGAAAAAATTTAAGATAATTAAATGACAGTGGTTAAAGTTAGGTTAATTTAGCTGATAGTGATAACGTTTTACAGAATATCAGTCTGTCTATTTGGGAGGTATAAGCATTGTGTCTGAAGCAACAGTAAAGATAATTCTATTCTGCCTATTGCACAGAATTTGAGCTATTTTCCTGGATGTTGTCTGAGATCAAGGATTAGCTGTATCCTGGTGTGTGCTGCAGAGGCTGTGCTGCTGAAGATAGGCATACTGTGCAGGTTCAGAACAGGATGTTAGAAGACTGTAGATTTGTCTTGGAGCTTAGTTGAAGAAAACTATTTTTAAATATTCTTATGTCCACATTTTTTGTTGACGGAACAGTAATCATAAAACCACGGTCTGCTCAGATCTTAAACTTGACAAAACCAGAAGTTAGTGGAGTTGTTCTGTTACTCTCTGGCAATCTAGTGGAATAGTTTGTCTGTCTTTCCTGCACTAGGGTGAGATAACAAATGATGATGATAAACTTCAGCAGCTTATACCCAGCAGAGTACAGGGGAATTTTAGCTGATCTGCTTGTTCTGGTCTAGCAGTATCAGCATAAAATCACAACTGTTTACCAAGTTACTCGTTTATAAAAATCTACAGTAAACTCTGATACCTCCTTCTGCTGCTGCTGCTCCCTTTCTTGGAGGCTGCGCTGCTGATGATCCACTGAAACAGGTAGCTCCTCTTCCTTCTTTCCTCTGCCATAGGATTTACTGTCTGTGTATTCGTGGAAGAGGAAGGCCAGCCTCTTGTTTCTGCCTGGCCTCTTCTCTTTCCTAATACTTTCTCACTCTCACTCTTTGGTACAAAGTTCTTTAATAATATTTGCCAACTGAGCAGTCAAGCTGCTGGACCAATAATCTTTTCTTCTCACATGAATTATTACACTGTCTAATTACTTTCTAACTATTTCTGCAACAGGAATAATGGAAGTTTAGTTTAATGACTTATTTGCTTAAAAACATCAGAAAACGAAAAATGGAATACTTCTGTCCTTACCCGCATTAGAAGTTTGAACTTCTGAATTTAACCTACTTTATTTTCTCCAAGAATAAAGATGACATTTAGTAAATCAAATTCCATGCTAAAGATAAAGTATTTGAACTCATTAATTCAATCTGGATTTCTAGACCCACTCAACAGAGTGTAAAATATGCTTGACCTACCTTGAATATATTCACATTGTCCATGGATGCAGTGTGTTCTATTAAATCTTTAGAGAATTTAGCAAAATAGTGAATTCTTCAGATTACTTTTTTTTTTTTTTTTTTTTTTTATGAATGGCAGCAAATAAGTCTATCAAATAAAATTTACTGAAAATAATATTACAAACTGTGGTAGATGTGGAAGACTCTTTTAGTAATTTTGAGCAACCATAAACCAATGTTAAAATACATAGACTTTAATCAGTGTATTAGAGTTGTATTAGATTATATCTGATAGATTATGTCTCATCTTTCATGTATGTATGTAGTTTAAAATATAATTATTTGGATAAGGCTTTTTTGAAGAAATTTCAGCCTAATAATTCCTTGCAAATTGTGACAATTGCTTCAAATAGTCACTAAGCATATGGTCACTTACCTCATATAACACTTTTTAGCTCCATGATTGGATATTTTTCTTTCTTTAAATAAGAGGATAATTGTTATTAGCTATTTAATATCTCCAACAACCTTGGAGCTGTCTGTGCTTCTGGGCAACTAGCTGTACGTGGCCCTGCTTGACGAAGATGACCAGATGACCTGCTTGGACCAGATGACCCTTCCAACCTTGACCAATCTGTGATTCTGTGGTTAACTAAAAGAAATAGAAAGATACATGAATGTTGCCAAACAAAGAAACCTTCTTATTCTAATGACTGATAACAAGTCCTTTTTCAAACTATTTTATGTTACCGTTCGTACAAATGGTATTATACCCCCCCCCCTTTTTTTTTTTTTTCCCTAGGGGCTTCCAAAGAAAATTCACTCAGTTTAACACTGAACAGATATTAAATGTCATTCCTGAAAATTCATTCTGGAATCTGCAAGTTGAAATTTTTTTCTGGCTAATGTGTTACTAGCAGTAGAATTATGGGAATGTTTCTTAGTGAATAATAATTCTGTAAAGGACAGTATTGAACAAAAATAACAGTGAATTTTGTTCAAATTCAGTGAATAGTCTCAGCAGGGGAAAAAAACTTGAAAATTCAGGTTACTTTGTTTCAACTTTTTAAAATGAAACACTTAAAACTTTATTTCAAACCAATATTTTTCTTTGAAATGTGTCCTTCATCTTTTTTAAATTAAAAGCTAATTGACCTTAAATGGAGGACTTTACATTTAATTTTAAGTTGAATTAAGACTTCAAGCTAAGAAAATCTGTATTTTATTTGAAGTTTTACATTTAGTTAGTCTAAAATAGCCTTTTTTAAGTTTAGCTACAAAATCATGCTTTATGAATCCTGTAACTTAGAGACTCAAATGACAGAGTGTCATGGTTTAACCCCAGCCAGCAACTAAGCCCCATGCAGCTGCCCGCTTACTCCCCCTGTGTTGGGATGGAGGAGAGAATCGGAAGAAGAAGAGTAAAAGTGAGAAAACTTGCGAGTTGAGATCAAGACAGTTTAATAGGTAAAGCAAAAGCCGCACACAAGCAAAGCAAAACAAGGAATTCATTCACCCCTTCCCATGGGCAGGCAGGTGTTCAGCCATCTCCAGGAAAGCAGGGCTCCATCACACTTAACAGTTACTTGGGAACACAAACGTCATCTCTCCAAACATCCCCCTCTTACTACTTCTTCCCCCAGCTGTATATGCTGAGCATGATGTCATATGGTATGGGATATCCCTTGGGTCAGTTGGGGTCAGCTGTCCCGGCTGTGCCCCCTCCCAGCTCCTTGTGCACCCCCAGCCTCCTCGCTGGTGGGGTGGGCTGAGGAGCAGAAAAGGCCTTGGCTCTGTGCAAGCCCTGCTCAGCAGTAACGAAAACATCCCTGAATTATCAATGCTGTTTCTAGCACAAATCCAAAACATAGCCCCATACCAGCTACTGTGAAGAAAATTAACTCTACCCCAGCCAAAACCAGCACACAGAGAAAAAGCAAACGTGTAAGTTTTTTTTCAGTGTAATTACATGTTAACTCATCTTTGACAGGCTTATGTAGTTTATCAGTTAGGACATAAGACTGTAGGCATTTTGAAACCTGGAAATATCACAGTGATCACCTGCTTTCCACACAAATGTTAGGAACGACTTAATCATATATGTTTTAGTTCTCTGTCAATGCTGTGAATCTTTTTAATTTCCATTTTCTATGTCTCCATGTTTTCACATTAAAATTTCAGATTTCTCTGATTTCAATGCTGCTAAAATCAAGGCTTTGATCTTTTACTCCATATTCTATGGCACAGCCATGGCTTTATAGAATTCTGCTTAATACCAAGAAACATCTTAACCAATAAGTAAGTACAGACAGGAAACAGATGCTGTTGCAGCTCTGAAATAGACTTAATTTGTTTTATATTAGTGCCCAAGCACACGTTATTCATTACCTTCTGGCATAACACAAGGCTTCCATTTTCAGGCCTGCTGTTCCATGAGGCTTAAACAATGGAATTATAGATTCTGAACAGAGGAATGTTACAGTTACTTTGAAGGGAGAAGGAATCCAGTTTATGGATTAATCTTTATTCTATACTTGCAATTCAATACATTTGAGAGAGTTTTCCACAATGGAATAGGCAGAAAGAAGTATTAAAACCATTGCTGTACAGAAGTATCCTAAATTATGTTACTTTTAATGATGAACAGAATATTAACTTCATAACCTAAAATTAGTCCCTGCCTTCTGTTTTGTTTTGGGTTTTTTTTAATTATGATTTAGTATGCAAGGCATAATGTCCCTTGTGTTTCACTATAAACTATACTATAAACTTTGACTGTTGTGCACAGTGATCAGCAGGTAGCAGGCTAGAATGCTTTGATAACTATTTCTTTAAGATTTCCATTGTACAACTTAGGTAATGAAATTACCCTAAACATTACTTTTCCTCACTGCGAGCACACTTATAATGTAGAAGACAGACTGGGTTATATTTTTCTTTTTTAATTCTAAAAATCCCTCTCTTAAACACACATAGGGGAATCCATAGCTTGAAATTAAAGGTATTAAAGGAATATTCTAATTTTTGAAAAATTAGTAAAATCTAAGTTAGAGTTTCCCACTTAGGTAGATGTAAGTGCTACTGAAAATTAAAATGCCTTGCCTTTATGATTTTATGAGTGACTGATTTTGTAGAATCATGGAATAACATTTTTTGAAATTGCGTTAAAGAAAAATTCTTAGATTAAGGAAATTAGATGTGTTAGAATTGTGTGTGCCCTTTGATGTTCATTAGATCTAGCAGACATCTTTCTGTGAAGCTGCAAGACCAACTTGGCTGAGGTACAAGCTGCACAGTGACCTGAAACTGGAATGCTAGAGAGAGTGGAGATGTTCAAACTTACAAGAACTGGTATAGAACAGCAGCATAAGTACCTGGAGAAAGTATCAGAAAAGCCAGGGATAGTAAACAAAAAAATCAAAGCAAACAAACAAAAAACCACAAACAAAACCACAAAGAAACCTCAGCAAAACATATTATGTTTCTAAGATGGCAAAGACTTAAGAATTAGGCTGGAGTAAGAAAATAATAGGTTACACACTGCTGTTCAAAGTAGCTAGTTTTGCTGAAATTAATCCAAGAGCATTTAAGATTTACAGCTATGGCAGATCTCCATTATGGCTGGCAATAATGGTAGCCAGTAGTTTTAAGAAGTTGTGGAGAATGGCTACGTAAGGCTGCAAAGTGTTAGGTATGCCATCTTTCACTTAAGAAGGGAAAAAGAGGAAGATGCAGAGATTTGTGAATGAGTTGCCTAGCTTCAGTTTTCAACAAATCATTACAAAAGTGTAAGGTTTTAATGACAGACAGAATGTATTTATCAATAACAAATTGTGTCAGAGTCCCTTAATTTATTCCTTGAAAAGGCAGACACTGTGGATAGGGAAGAAACAGTAGATGTGACACATTTTTAACTTTCAGACTACGTGCAATGACTTTTGAAATAAGTAAGGAGATATGGCCAAAGATGAAATGATAATGGGACTGTTGATGGTTCATTGTCAAACCATAAAGATGTATCGGTGGGGGGCTAGACACATCCCAGTGTGTCTGGGGTGATATTCAATGTTGTTGCAAGTCATTCAGATAATAGAGTGGAGAGCACGCTTAATAATTTCTCATTCAGCATCAAGCTGGCAGGGTTTGAAAGCATTTTGGAGGACAGGTTTAGAATTCAAAAATTTCTTGACAGACTGAAGAAATGTCCTGAATTAACCAGGAGTGTTTATGTGTAATTGCTCTGCTGTATTCAGCTTGTGTTAGATTTTGACTAGATAGGGAGACTTCAGAACAGGTCAG
>NW_009608799.1:48956-56372 GCF_000690535.1 Cariama cristata
GGGAGAGGGAAGTATAGGAGCCTTCAAATATGTAAAAGGCTGCTGCAAAGAGGCAAGGAATAAACTGCTCTCCATTTCCAGTGGAAATAAGACAGATGAAATGAGCTTAAATGACAGGTAGGAAGATTAAGAACAAGCATTAGAAAAAAATTGCTAACAATAAATCCTGGAATATATTGCCTGGAAATGCTGAGATTTCTCCATCATTAGAGATTTTTACAAACAGGGCAGAGAAAAATCTGTCAGAGAGAATTTAGATATAGTTGATCTTATTTTGGATTAGGGGAATGGATCAGATGGCCTCATAAGATTCCTTTTCGCTGAATTTTCTGATAGTTAACTGTTTTGGTTAATTGTTTAGTGAAAGAAAGCCTCGTGGAAGGATTTTTTTTCATAGATCCTAATCCCATTTCATTCTTGAAAACAGTGCAGAGGACCTAATGAAAATCTAGGTGAAAGACTTACTCAACTTTTACCACTAAGCTTGGTATTTCTATCACTTCAAATGTAGAGGGGGGGGAAATCGTAAAACATTGCTGTTGGTTGTGCCTTTATTGTAAATTTACCTTAAGTATGGCACTTTGATGTGCTCTTGGGGAAGTCCATAGACTGAGACTACAGGCACCCTAAAGTGTATTCACTGAGTGTTATGTTTGAGTGGTTTGAGCTCAGAAGCTCTAGCATAGTTCTTTTGCATATAAAGATTTACTGCAGATATTTAGTATCAGACATATGACACAGTTAAATTTTTGTGGTCTATTCAGTAATAGATTCTTAGAACCCCATGAGTTTTAAAATAATATTTCAGTACTCAAATAGTTCCATCCAAATAGCAGCATGAGATGTTATAAAGTCTTGCGGACTCAGGCAGGATTTGTAAGTTATCCTAAAAGCCTGGAGAAGGATCTGGTCAAAAGATTACTACTCAAAAGGTGTGTGTGATTGTTACCATGCTATGGATGTCTTATGTTTACAGATACGACTAAAAAACTTACTTAAGTGATGTAGGTATTTCAGAGACTATACTGTAATGTTAAAAGATGCTCTTATGTGTGAAAAATCTGTTCTAGTAACTGTTAGCTCTTTTTAAGAATAAGCTGTTCAGCATAGGTACTGGTTGCTACTGTGTACTTGTACAGTGAAACAGAATGATAAAATCCCCATTGTAACAGACATCTGGAGAACATCTAGTCCATCTCCCAACTGAAGCAGGACTATTGCCAAAACAGGCTTAAGTGTCTTGTAGGTTGTTGCCCTGGTTTAGAAGTACGTATCTGCTTATATGATGATTATAGCATCACAAGCTGTAATTCAGAACTGCAGGTTGCAGCAAAATAATCTGGTGTTTCGGATAATATAGATTTGGAGCCATCAGATGGCATGATATTTGCACATTTTTGCACGTTTTTGAGTCACATATTTTATAGATCAGACACTGTTTTACAGCTACATAAAATATCACTACACACAGTTATGAAATGGTGAACATAATTGTTCACAGAAGACCATAAGGCAGAATGTCATCTTAAGAAAAAAGAGTTTGTGTATGGTGGGAAAAAGAGTGGGAAACAAGCAAATGATGGAAATGGAGAGGAGAGTTTTATGCGTTTGCTATAAGCAGGCACTGAGGAAGAATCCTTTTTTTGCAGCAAATGGCTTTCTCTAAATGAGGAAAAAACATAGTCTTTAAAAATGCTTGTTATTATCTGCCTGCACATTCTGGGTAGTAGATCATGGAATGATAGTTGCTTAATATGCCCAGAGAAGGTTCTGAAAAATAAGTCATGTAACAGGCAGGATGCAGGGCCGTGACTTCAGAGCCTAGTTAATTCTGCCAGCTCTGTTGAAAACATTTCCATATGGTTGCACTTGATAACTTCACCATAAAACAGAATTCTTTGATCTTTGTTAATTTATGCAAACAAGTGGGTAAAGGATGCTGCACTTCTGTAAATAGTTAAAAAGAAATATAGTTAATACTGAAAATTGGTCTTAAAGAAAAACTAATAACATGGCTGGCATTCCTAGGGACTGCCATGAGAGATTGGATTCAGAAGCAAGTATTCGAACACATCACAGTTTTTCTGAACTTTTCTCATTCTCTTTTCCATGAACTAGGATTTAGAATTTGGCCTTTGACCAGTGTTCAAGAAAGCAGTCCTTGAAAGTCCTTGTTGTTGACAGGGATTGATGACTAATCAGGCATGGTTCTGTGCTGGAAGGGTGCATGACTTGTAAAGCCATTTAAAAAATACACTCTTTTTTCCATTTAGCAATTGAGATTTCCTAAACCAGCAATTTCGTCAGTGGCAATAACTAAACTGAGGAAGTGGACATATGAAAATAAATCCAGGTGAACCATTCTAATGTACTTTCATATTCCTGTCAATTTGCTGCAGAAGGACAGGTTTGACATCGTCACCCGTCATTTGTTCTGTTTCACAAAGCAGACAGCTTGGACTTAGAGATACTGTCAAGTATTATTAACAAGACCCAGACTACTCTTTACTGTTAAATTTTAATGGATTTCCAAAGATAGGAATGTAAGAAAATATTTTTTCTTTTACCTCTTCTATATATGAAGATCTATTTTCTGTGTTTTTGGAGGCAAGAAACTGTAGAAACAGTAAATGTCACCAGAAAGCGCTTGCTGTTCCCGATTACAATTCTGATTCCTGTCGGAAAATACAACGTAAGTGACAGTAATGTGTTAGCTGGCCTGGCTTCTTGGGGTGATTTCATTCCCCTAACTATGATTCTGCCACCTGTGGCTTTGACATAACATTCAGTTGTGTATCTTCGGAGTAAACAGGAGGCATTAGGGTCTCTTCACCTTCCTAATTGTAACAGAGAAACCTACTGGAAGGTCTATGAATGTCTTTCATTTGTTTCAGAGGACCATCCAAAACAGAAATTGTAATAGAGAATGAGGAAATGCAGCATCAAAAATGGCTGAATCTGCACTCAGACTGGAAGAATAAAAATGCATCCACTTTACACGCACTTCTAGTGAATGGGTAAGTAAGAGGTAAATGAGATTTATTTCACTGCTGTGGGTAGTCACTTATTAATGGAGGATGACAAACTCCCTTTGGTAAGCTCTTTCTTTTCAAGATATCTGTGTGTAAATCCCAGCACATACTCATGTGAGTTGTTAAGATACAGTCTATAAGGATTTTACTGTCTACTACAACTGTAGTCTCTTTTGAGTCCAACTTGTGAGTCCTCAGGTGTCCATTCTGCTAGACTAACAGCATTTGGGTGACATAGAGGTGATGCCCTTGAAGCACCTGGACCAGACAGCTTCATTAAATCCCTGCTGACCAAGAAAGTCCAGGAAGTACTATACAGCACAACCTGTAGGAACATCTTACCATCCTCTGCAGCCCGTGAAGTTTGGATTTATACATTTGGAGCGACCACAGCTTCTTCAGCAGAAGCTATATCCAGTTACAGTAGGTTTCCTTAGCAGCTTCTCTGGCTTCAGATGGTGGTATATTCCTTTTAATTAACTCGACTAAACAGGTAGTTGGTAATGAGAAGCCAGGATCTCATGATTGAGACATTCAAAGCGTGACTTTAAGACTGATGAGCCAATGAACTTAAATACCCCGGACAAAACTGTGTGAAGGAGTGGATTTGGAGCCGCTGAGTTACAAAATCTAGCAGCAAAAGATCTAGTTTTCCCCAAAGTACAAGTCAAAGGAGAGAAAACATCAGTAATGAGGATTAGTGATAAACCTATTGCAGAGGTGAGAGTAATACGCAGGAACAGATGTTCCAGTCTCCCCGAATCCAGAAAATGGGTAACAAGAAGTGAGAAGCCACGGCCTTGCATGAAGAGTGAGGCTGTTTTTGTTTTGCCTGCATCAGGCATCCTGTCCAGATGGCTCTCACGGGCTGTGCATGCACTGCAGATCGGATGCAACCCACACTGACCTCCCAGTCATCCCACGGGAGACCTGCAGGCCTGCCTCACCTCTGATGTGCCTGGCTTGCTTTCTAGGATAAACCAAATTGCGCCGGGGACAATATGTGTTTAGTCTCTTCCCAATGTGAAGCCAAGACAAGCCCAGGAGCTGGGAAGTGCTCCTGAGCCCTGTGGCCTAGGTGCATTCACCTGGATCAACTTCAGCCCGTAAAGTGTCTGTGCTGTGGAGTACGTTGTATGTTTACGGGAGCTGTCAGTCTCCTGGACTGCTGGGAACCTGGGCAAGAACTAACAAATGCACCACTAGTTTCATAAAGTTTTGGTAAGAGGGAATGGCACAGTGCAGGCTATGCACACATAAAAGCTTAAAGTTTTCTCTTTTAGAGCTGGCTATTTGATAAAGAAGCAAGTGTGAAACATGAGTGTGGCTGGTCTCAGTTATATTCTGTATTTTTTTATGGAGCACAAATGCCCCTCAAAATTGTGCACAGAATTTTCTTTCCTAAAACTGGTTGTCTATCTGTAGAAACAGTTTTATGGTCTGTGTTTTCAGGAACAGAAAGTAGACTGATTTGCACAGTATATGAATGGGGCATATGCAATGGAAGGGACAGAGGTCTGGTCAAATCACAGATTCAAGCTAATCTGGTGAGCTTCCTGGCACTCCATTGTTGTGCCCACATTGGTATCTACGACTTAAAATCAAATGCAGCCTCTTTTCAGGTGGTTGCAATTTTAAGGATATTGCCTACCTACTGAGATTACAGCCTTCAAAGAATTACCTGAGGAAAAGCTAATCTGAATGAGGAGTGGCTGAGGGAGCTGGGGTTGTTCAGCCTGGAGAAAAGGAGGCTGAGAGGAGACCTGATCGCTCTCTACCTGAAAGGAGGGTGTAGTGAGGTAGGCTTTGGTCTCTTCTCCCAGGTAACGAGCGATAGGACAAGAGGAAACGGTCTCAGGGTTGCACCAGGGGAAGTTCAGGTTGGATATTAGGAATAATTTCTTCACTCTAAGAGTTGTTAAGCATTGGAACAGGTTCCCAGGGAGGTGGTGGACTCACCATCCCTGGAGGTGTTCAAAAAAAGTTTAGCTGTGGTGCTTTGAGACATGGTTTAGTGGGCATGGTGGCATTGAGTACACGGTTGGACTTGATGATCTTTGAGGTCTCTTCCAACCATAACGATTCTATGATTCTATGAATATCCAGTCTAATCTAGAATCATAGAATCTAGCTCTGCATCTGCCTCAGAAAAGCATACAGTAGGAATGAAGAAGTGGTGGAAATAAGAGGCAGTCAGCTAGTTGAGCAACAATGCTCGTTGTTTTAACAAGGATCTCCCTTCCTTTGGCAAAGAACCACTTCTTTCCTCTCTCATCTGAAAATTTTCAACAGAAATGATCTTTTTTTGTTGTTTTTTTGCAAACATCCTGGACTTTTTCGAAATACCCAAAATTTTAGGGCATGAAAGATCATCTGTTATCAAAGGTATTTCAAAGAAAATTCTATCCTTCACCTGTAAGGAAGAGGAGAATGGCACTCTCTGTGCTTTCAGGTGCCATAAATTAAGACTTGACAGACTGTATATCCCAGGTGACCTCAGAGCTGGATCAGTGCCCAGGGAGCAAGGTAGTCTGCAAAATATGTAGCACCACTCACGAAATGCATTGTCAAGCTGAACTAATATTTTGAATTATCTCCAGGCAGATGCTGGAAACCATGGATCATCTGGCATAAGAAGCTCTTTGTGTTTCTTGTTACAGTTTGGGGGAATTTTTAACGGCTGGTTCACAAGTACAATACCTGTGCTGGTTTGCAAATTAACAAAAATTACATCAATTAATTGAGATTTCCACCATGTTCTTGTTTCAATATTTAGACAGATGTGTCGAAGCAGAAGCAAAGTGGCTCTCTTTTGCACTAAAGAAGGTAAGAGAGAAGTGCATGTAAACCAAAGATGTTTTTCAAGATGTGTTAACTTTAACAAATGCAGATGTTTAGTGCGGATTCATTCTGAAATTTTACTAGACTTCTGCAACATCCAGTTTTGCACTGTTTTTTTTTCCCCCTACTCTATTCAGTTTCATCAGCTTTTCTTATTTTTTGACTAGGAGGTTGTGTATTGCAGTAGCCTGGTCCTGCGCCCACAAAATGAATTTTGTCAGCAGTCAGGTTCCAAAAATGGTTTTGATAAACCTGCTGAAAATATCCTTTACCACCAGAGTTGTTAGCAGGCTATCTGCCTGGGAGCTGAAGCTGTGATCTGTTTAGTTGTGAAGCTCAAGGGGACAGAAGAACCTGAAGTTGAAAGCCACAGACCAAGTCTATAGGCACAGCAGATTGTGCAAGTTTAAGTTGTTTGAAAGTGTAGAAATTATTCATCTTCAATGAAATCACATTCTACAGAAAAGGAGAGCTTTGCTAAAGAACACTTAAATTATGAATTAGCTTACACAGGGAAAATCAATCACAAAGCATGACCTAAATTTGGGAAACTAATCAAAACATTTACTACTCTTATCAGAAAAAAAAAAGAAAAAGCTCATAGGAGCCTGTCAAAGGTGTTTCCTTCTGACATATGTTGCTTTAAGTACACTTAAAATCCCTTGGGAGGCTGATTGCAGAAACTGGTGGTGCTCTTTTGTTCTCTGAATCAGACTGAGTATAATCAGGATAAATAGTAAGTCTGCCATATTACAAATCCAGAATATAAAATGAAACAAAAGCGAAGGGCTAACTATTTCAGAAAAGTAACTGTCTGGCAGATGGGAATCTGGTACAATTTCCAGTGGAAGTGGCTTATAAAGTAGAATGGACAGAGTACTGGAATGTCTTCACATCTTCACTTATTTCCCTTAGTCATTCCCATAGGCAAAGCAAGCTTGCTGCCGTGTTTGATATTCTTGTATGGTTGTTGATGACTTCATTTACTGTATTGTTCGGTGTAATTTCATGACTCCGTTAATACCGTTCTGTGCCCAGTTTTCTTGCAGAAGGTCTTGTGCGTGCTGCCTTTGTGGTAACAATCGAACTCCTTTCTGCCTCTGTTCCTCACTAGACTGTGGCCGTCGCCCGGCTGCTCGCATGAACAAGCGGATCCTTGGTGGCAGGACCAGTCGCCCGGGCCGATGGCCGTGGCAATGCTCCCTGCAGAGTGAGCCAAGCGGACACATATGTGGCTGTGTTTTGATTGCAAAGAGATGGGTCTTGACAGTAGCACACTGCTTTGAAGGGTGAGAGGACTCGGACGCTTTTACTGTTCATATAAACTTGCAGATGTGAATTGTCAAGTCCTCCCTCCTCTACCGAACACACTGTGGGTAGGTGATGACCTTTGCAGAATGGCAAATCACAGAGACCTGGTTTTAAGAGCCTAGAAAAGAAAGTAAATGGTATAAACCAGCATCGGCTTAGGTTTTTGCATGCTTTGTTATTCATTGCTGGTGTCCCTACTGATGAAAGCTAAATGAAGATGCCCTGACTTTCA
>NW_009608799.1:56396-70668 GCF_000690535.1 Cariama cristata
AGACCAAGACACTAATCCTGTAGTTCTCAGGCAACTGCCATAGATTAAAAAAATCATTCAGGGCACCAGCATAGAAATGACCCTGGAAAAATGCTGTGGCCATTAGTATCTGAGGCCCTGTGGTGGATGGAGAGTCCGGAGTGCAGAGAAAGTTTACATGTCTTAGGAATTGTCTTGGTCATTGTCAGCTTTTTGGTGCTAACCAACATTGCTTTTCCTGAACCACAGATTTTGGAGGGAAGTTTATTACCTCATTTCTTTTGTCTTGTACTGAAGGTTTTTAATTGGGTTTCTAAAGATAATTAAAATGTGTGTTTTCTGCTGTAGTTAGCAAGTACTTTTCTGCTACGTGGTTTTCATTACTGCTTAATCCTGCTTTAAACTGGTTCTTGCTCATTCGAAATTATTTTAGACTACACTAAACACTTTTCTTTCTGTTGAAGCCAGCAGAAATTCTGTGGTAAGCAACTATCTCTTGACTGATATTTCTTTAGAACATTAATCATTCCCTCCTTCAGTAATAATGTCATATTTTTATTTCTGAAATACTGAGTTCTTTGGTATTTGTTGGTGTCCGTCCCCCCTGTTCCCCCCCCCCCTTTTTTTTTTTTCCTGGCTCTTGATGGAACTTGTGGTAGGGACAAAGTTTGTGACTTTTGCATCCAAGCCAGAAGACGTTAGGCAGGTGATAGTGTATCTCTAGAGGAAGCCCTAAGGATGTTCAAGAACTGATTCTATTCAGAGAGAAGTAATAACCAGAAACTTAAAACGGCTTCCTTCTAAACTAACAGAATGCTAAACCTGAATAATACAACAATATTGTATTTATCAGATTTTGGGTCCTGCCCAGTAATATCTCTTCTTTCCCCATCTATTTTGAAGTAAAGCTAAGCAGCATTTGGAATATTTCTTTATCTTTGGAAGAACTTTTTCTGGTGATCGAAAATAAAGGGTGGGATTTAGAGGCAGATCCTTCAGCAGTATTGGACTGCTACTGAATTTCATGGGTAAGAGATTTCTCTCATTAGTGAAACATAAGCAAAGAAGGTGTGAAATTCATAAAGTAAAAATTCTCCCATTTTTGTCAAATGCAGAAAGACTGCAACTACATTTTGGAGCTGTTCATTTACACCTCATGTAGGGCTATATAATATCTAGGTGAGCTCAGAGTATTACGTGTGAAAGGTCTCCTTCACGTTTGTATTCTAAATGCCTTAAGGTACTGAGATATTTTGGTTTAATCATTCATTGAGGAGTTATATGAACTTTTTTCTCTTCTGCCTCTCCAAATAGATTTCAGGGTATGTTCCCAGCATCCTGAAATCTTTAAGTTCTTCATTTGTATAGCTTGATACAGCAACAGCAAGATCATTCTTGATGCCTTGAAGATTTCTTGACATAAAGTATTTAAACATTTACCAAACCAACCCAATAAGCCAACAATTAAAACAGATTTTAAAGTGCTCTGGTGCTTTAGACAAAATGCTCCATTTTGTGAAGTATTTTATGAAGTTCATGTGAAGTTTGGGATACAAAACACAAGGACCATATAACAAAAATGCAGCAGAAAGTATTAATGCAAATAGTCATAAAGACTTGTAGGGGGCATAAATGGAAAGAGCTACATTAAACATTGTGTCCTTTGCTAGTATTATTAGTATAGTCCCCAGAGTTTTGTCAAGATTGTTTTGAAATGCATTACACCAAAGCATCCAAGCCATTAAGTTTGTTTTTTTTTTTTCCTCGACTGTAGGGCAATACATTCTGGCTGTGACTGCTCGTTGCTCTGAGCAATGCTCTTTTACAATGGCCGTAAACAAAATACCACATGAATATTCTTAGCACTTAATCTTGTAACTTTATGGAAAAACTTGCAAACTGATCATGATAAAATGATCATTATAGTCTGAAATATCAGCATTTTCATGCAACTTAGGCTATAAAAATAGCCTTTATTTAGCAACCACATCTCTTTACAAATTACAGAAATTACAATCCTGTTGAGTACTGTGAAAAAGCCGAAATTTTGCATGCTTTGAGTTACATGGCTTTGATTAAACTTTGATATTGTCAAAGGTGCTTAGTTACATGGAACTGTCTTTCATCAGTTGTGAGAAATGCTGACTTTTTTGAGTGTTTTTAGAATCACAGACTAATTAGGAACCTGTGACTTCGCCTGTGACCAGTTACAGTCAAGAGATTACACCTTTGAAGCCTTTCAAAATGTCTGTTTTTCTTACATGTCTCAACAGACACTAGTTCAGTCTTCCCACTTGGATCATATGCATCATTTTTTTGGTGATCTTGTATATTTACCAAGAGAGTCTTAAACAATTATGAGTCAAAGTAACCTTTGGTCTTAGACATAGGAAGCATACTTGGCACAGACTGAATGCCCAATAAATAAGGGACTTTTCCCATAGCTATCATAAAAGATTTAATTTTCCTAACAGAATTGCTTTTTTGAGACTCCTTTGGGATTTCAGCTAGGCTTACTGCTGTCAGCAGCATACTACTGAACAAGACCGTCCCCCCCAGAGGAATCTGTGCACACCTGCCAGTGAGTGTGCGAGCACCAAAGACCAGGGCAGGATCCAAGGGATAATTTTGAGAGCCTTTGGCATTTAATACAGCAACTACTAGGTGGTTATGTATCTGCTGAAGGTGTGAGCTTTAATTTGTTTGGTAACGGGCAGGAAGGAAATGGAAAGCATTGTCTTCTGTTGCTCAGATCTTAGCTGCAAGTAATGATGCCTAAGTATTTGGGTTTTTTCTTGTAGCATTTGTATGTGCAAGGCTTTGCAAAGTGCAATGTCCTAAAAGTCAGGGAGAGGAAATTCTCAGGTATTTTAGCTTAAAAGAACACTCTTGATTGAAATTTACCATTTTTTCTTTTTTTTTTTTTTTTTTTTTCACAAAGGAGAGAGAATGCAGCTGTTTGGAAAGTAGTGTTTGGGATTAGCAACCTTGACCACCCATCGGGCTTCATGCAGACCCGGCTAGTGAAGACCATTATCCTCCACCCGCGCTACAACAGAGCAGTCGTAGACTATGATATCAGCATTGTGGAACTAGATGAGGATATCAACGAGACAAGCTATGTAAGACCTGTCTGTCTGCCCAGCAGGGACCAGCTGGTTCGGCCAGATACCTACTGCTACATCACAGGCTGGGGACACATGGGCAACAAAAGTAAGATCAATATTTCTGGGACTTTTCTGGGAAAAACACGCTAACCTTCCACGGAGTTAATCAAATAAGTGATCTCATTACAAAGCTTTATCCATTTATGCTATTACTGGGCCTTATTAAATACCAGGGAACTGTAACTACTCATGAAGGGATCTAGCTGTGCCTGAAGCCTGCCTTTTTCAAATCAGTAGCCTGAATTTATGCTCCGTAATACTTATGTAGACAAGTGGCTTGATTTTCAAAAATGTTGAGGATCTAGAAACTCCTATCAAGAAAGTCACCTGCATTGGTTATCATTTTACTGGCTTAGGTTGTATTCACAACTGTATTGAGAAGGTGTCAGATCGTCAGCGGGGGGGGCAACGTTTTTAGTTCAGTGAGAGCAGAAGGCACTGAAAGCTCTTGAGCCAAGGCTGAACAGACATCTTCTTGAGTCAATATTCTGTGTCACGCTTTGGACTTGTGACATGATGTATTCCATCCAGCCATAATCACAAGTGGTGGTTTTGTCTCTCTGAACAGAACGTTAGTGTACTTTCTTGTTCTGTGGCCACTGCAACCCCTGGGTCCCAGGACAAGAGCAATTGTGTTGTGTAAATCATTGCTTAGACAAAACGATTCTGCATGCATCATATGCAAACTATCCTGGCCCCAACCCTCTTAACGCTCTAGCCATTGTGTTTCTCCCTTTGCTGTTACAGTAATTGCTAGGGCAGGCTGTCGTTCTGTATGCTGGAGAAGGAAATTTTCCTTTCAGTATTGCTTCAGGTGGGACTTCACCTCTAGTGGCCAGGTCAGATATGTGGCAAAAATCAAATTGCAGATGTGAGGGATAGGCTGTTTACTAGCAGCTCTACCCATCTAAAACTATCTTTTATGTAACGGCAGGAAAAAACCCCCGCAGAATGCTTTTGCACCACTGGTAAGTGGGAAAAAGTTCTTTGTTCTCTAATGTGGTTTCAGCATTGGTTTTAAAGGTTTTACGTTATGAAGCATCAAAAACCATTATAGCTACACAGCATTTAGTACTTCATGCCCTAGGGTGACCAACTGTCCTTAGAATTTGAGCTCAGCTGTTTAGACTAGGAAGAAGCCCTTCATTGTCTCCTGAATATGCTAAAGTAATTTCAGTAACCTTTGAATTCTCATTCCCTGATACACTCTCTAACTCAAATTTACCCAAGCATAACTCAAAATGGCTGTGATTATACCGGGCTTTACCACGAGAGACACTGAGAGGCAGGGAGATGTGACCATGGAACAGTGAGTCAAACCTCTCCTCCACCTCCCTCATGCTACTGTTTTCCAGCCAATATTGCCCCCATCTTAGATACCCTTACTCTGTAAAGGTGCTCTCCCTCCTCAGTCTGTCAGCACAAACGATAAACGGCAACTGTCACTCCGGGCTTCACGAACCCTGCAATGCAGCAACGCAAACCCCACCTGCTTTCAACTCTGCTTTGCGCAAAAGGGGGATTCTTCTCTCCTTACGTTTAATACGTACATATTAAGTAATATTTATAATCTATCCTAATGGAAATATTTATCATCTCTCAAAGAGCCATCACAGCTGAGTATTTGTGTGTTTGTGTGTGTATAGTTTAATGCTTAATTCCATTTTCCAGTGCCTTTCAAGCTTCAAGAAGGAGAAGTTCGCATCATTTCCTTAGAACAATGCCAGTCATACTTTGACATGAAAACCATCACCAGCAGGATGCTGTGCGCTGGCTACGAGTCTGGCACTGTGGACTCTTGCATGGTAGGAGAAACTCACAACATGTTTATTGGGTATAGCATACTTCATCTGCTGTAGGAATGACATGTTATTTACATATTTTAACCCAACTTGTATTATTATTATTGGTGTAATCAACTTCAGTTTATGATAATGAAATGCTGCTTGAGGACTCTTAAGGTTTATCCATATTGTTTAACTATTAGACTGTCTTTTTTTTTTTTATAATTTGTATGAGCCTTCTGCAGGTAATATTTTGTACAAATATAACAGGGAATAAATACTGGTAACGCTGCATGCTGCTATGTAGTTCAGCAGAGCAGCCAGTTTTTACAGCAGAGACACTTAAAGGTAAATCGCAGTAGGAACAGCTTTAACCATATGACTGCCGGCCATGCGTAGCCCCCGTAAACTGTTTTTTTCTTTCCTCTTGCAGGGTGACAGTGGAGGGCCGCTTGTGTGTGAGCAACCAGCAGGGCGCTGGACTTTGTTTGGTTTAACGTCTTGGGGCTCCGTCTGCTTTTCCAAGGTTTTGGGACCTGGAGTTTACAGTAATGTGTCACATTTTATTGAGTGGATTGAAAGACAAATATACATCCACACCTTTCTGCTAAACTAACTCCAGATGGTAAGAATTGTGCTGACAGACAAGAAAAAAGGAATCAGCACTTCAACTCTGAAGATTCTGCAGTCCAGGAACTCTATGAAAAGGAGAAAGGAGTTTCGAGCTCTATCTGTTCTTGTTGCAGAGCTGTGGAATATGCAGTGTATGTTAACGGTAACTCTCTGCTGGTGAATACACCTTGGGGTAGAATTAATAATCCCTTTCACTTTTCTTTTAACTGTGTTGTGGTGCTATTCCAAACACAGCAAAAGGCTTAAAAGAAAAGAATTGGCCACTTTCTGCCTTTCAGCTATTCAAACTAAGCAGTAGCACAGACTAGAAAAACCTTTTTAGGTAACCTATTTTGATACTATTCAACTAGTAGCACACGCATTTTCACTCACTTGTTGTCATGAGGAATGAACTCAGCGCATTCAGACAGCGCTGACAGGACCTATATTCGCAGGGGTGACACCAGGCACGGCCGTACCGTGTGCCGGAGGGTGGGGAAGAGATCAATGAGTTTGTACGTCTGAGTGGCACAGGGCAAACCAAGGTACATGTGCGGGTCTCCGAAGGCGCGTTGCCGTGTGCTGCTGGTGTGCCCAAGGAAACGCATTCTGTCCGTCAGGGTGGCAAACTTCCACAAGCATAGACCTGTACTGTCCTGGCTCCGCAGCTTCTGTTCCCAGAGCCAGCCAGAATACCTCTGCAGGGTGATGGAGGGACCAGCAGGCCAACAGAGCCATGGCTACCACCTGTGGCACCCAAGACCAAACTGTAGTTGTTCAGACTCTGGACAGTTTCTACCACTCAATTTTCTGAAGCTTGCAACGTCTTACTGTGTCCAGGAAACACCCGTGTCTTGACAGCACTACACCGATTAGCACATTTATCAAACCCATGCCCCACTGGCTTTATTCCCCATTTTGTAGAGCGTGTTCAGCCTATAAAGCGTGTGTTGACCACCTCCAGCCCTCTAAAAACATCACAGGGTTGGCAATGCCACTGCAACAGTTTCCCCTCCTAGAGTCGGCTACTTTGAACATCTGGTGAGATATGGAAAATGCAGATTTAAAATGCCAAAGGTGCAGTGTGAGCAGTATCCCAAATACTGGGAAACTGGATATTTTTTAAGAGGTCTCTTCTATTGTCTTGCATTGAGAGTTTCATTTTGCTTAGCAAGTTTAAACAGCTGGGAGGAAGCAAAAGGCAGAAAGAAATCTGAATGACAGAAGACTCTGATTCCAGCTTCTGTTCAAGTAAACATTAGAAATACGTTAAGCGAAGTCCAACAGCTTCATCAGCAAAGGCTCCCAGAGCCCTGCTCAAGCCCTTGGCAGGCAGGTGGCAGAGTGCTCCGTGCAGTAGGTGAGAGGCTAAGCCGTGACTCCTGCAGAGTCTGGTTGAAAAACATGATAAAGGCGCTTGGCACCTCTCTGGTCACCCGGTCGGTGACGTCCTGCGCAGCTCCCAGCTGTTGGGAGGCCAGCGCCGGAGCAGTCAGGAACCTGAGGACTGCAGGACCAATTTCACCTGGGAGCAACGCGTTTAAAATGTGTTTTCAGTGCCATGCCTGGTCCCGTGTGAATCCAGCCTAAGGCATAGAATTACCCTCTCTGCTACCTCTGGCGTGCCCCCACGACAACATGGCAGGGCCTTGTCAATACCATGACTGCCGTATGTAGAAACGTGCTTTAAAAGAGCTAACAAATGAACATATTAATCATGTTACAACTAACTACATAGGTCTGACTATTGCTTTAGTGAACGTTTACCTCTTATTTCCACATCTTCTTATTTTAACACACCTAATATTAGACATACTAGACAGCGCTTTAGACAGCATTATTAATAAATATTCAATATTTATGTTATAGATTATTGAACTCTATTTAAGTGACTATTGTATCACCATTTCATCTTCAGAAAGAAAACCCTCCCAGGCTTTGCTAGGTTGGTTCTTTTTTTATATATATATTAAGGATTTTGTTAACATATAAATGCTCTTCTTCCCCCAGCTATAAATGAGAGAAAGCAGCTGTGACCATGCTTTTCCAGTGCAAGTAGATCACAGATGAAGCAGGTTATTGATGCCCTTGCCTCAAGGATATAGAAGCCAGAGCTCTCAGTCTGCCACTTTAGCTTTTCTCTGGGGCCAGGATCTCCGCAGCTGCAGGGCAGCACAGTTCAAAGTCCCAGAGACAGTTACCGAGAGTTAGGGGAGTAGGTGGCCCCGGGGCCATCCCTCCGACCTGCCCAGTGACAGGTGGGTTTCAGCGAAGTCTGCTTTCCAAAAGTAAAAACAAAGCAGTGCTGTTGTGAAACGAACAACTCGGCTTGACACCTCTCCACCAGATGAAGTAGTTAGCAGCTTTGAATTTGTAAAGCGCTGGAGTACATATAATAATTTCAAGTAGATATTCGCACTACCAGATGATAGTATGTAATTAAACATTTCAATTAACTGGGTTTGGCTTGCCACCAGTTTGCAAGCAGTCCCTCCCAGGAACTGAGGGAGAGTCCTGCTTAAACGTATGGTCCAGCTGCCTCCCGTATGGGATCAGTCTGAAGAACTGACAGGCTAAGCCCCATCCCAAATGGCTGTAGCAGGGAGCAATCAGGTTTTTTCCTTCCCCACAACTGTGTCTGACACAACATTCCACATAAAGAGGAAATTTGTAATTTTATAAATGTATTTTTCTACTGCTTTTTTTATGCGTGCACATGAAACAAGCAAACGTACTCTTCCTTCCACTGTATCAAGCCTTTCTCTGTGTGCTGACGTAACGGCTCTGATCACAATTACGCTGTTTCTTTTACAAGTGTAGCCTCACCGTAAGGTAACAATGGTTGGTTTTACATCTGCCACAGCTGTAGCTCCAAACGGAAGCAATGTCACACAGTCAAGCAGATGTGTTTGTTTCTAGCTGTACGAATAAAAATTTACAACCGTTTTCCAAGTAACTTCTCTCTTGAGAATGTGTTTTAATCTTTAGAGAGAGACTTAATGGCAATATGGGGGTATGAAGTTATAACTTTAGCAATGATGCCTAAAAAATAGCCTTAAAAAGGTATTTGCATATCCTTCTCTAGCTCTTGTAAGCAGCCCCGACAGCCCTGTTAGCACTACACCACTTGTGGAGGTTCTGGCACTACCACCGCTGTACAACTTTGAGTTTCTTCTGCATGTATGCTTCCAATACAGAATGTTACCAAGAATACCACTGCCAACAACTACTGTGGATTGAAAAATCTGAAAAACCAAAGCTGCAATCAAATTTTTCTAAACACATTTTGTTCTATGGCTTTCCTCAGGAATACAATTAGTTTGAAATAATCATCTCCTTTTAACTGGTATGCAGCATTTCAACAACATGTACATGTGCTGAAATCAAAATAATGAGCGTGCAGAAACTAAAAAAGTTAAAATTTGCCTTTTCACTACAGACAACAGTAAGGTATCCAGGACCATGACAGCAAGAGTAACATAACCAGAATAGAACAGGAACAGGTAATACAAACCTCAGACTGAAGTTCAGCTATGAGAACGTTCTTAACACAATTGCCTTCAGAACTCATCTGTTCACCTCAGCAGAGAGCAAGGGCTGGTCTGACCAGCAGCAGTGCCAGGGCCAGCAGGAGCGGTGGGTGGTCGGCCTTAGCCGGCCCTCAGCCTTGTGCTGCAGCCAGCAGGGCTGAGGGAAAAACCACAGCTTGGGTTAAACGTTCGGCTCAAACTGTGCCCCAGGTACAGACCACAGCTCACTGTGCTGGGAAAACACTCACTCAATAAAGGCTGTGCCTGACTGCCACCTGCAAATGTTTAAGCACAGGTGTGGCTGCTGTGGAAATAATTTTTAAAATGTATTTTTTTCTGTAATTCAAATATTGCACATCAAAAAGTGAGTTAAAGCTGCTCTAGGCATAGCTACAAAGTTCGGGAGAGTTGAAGGTGGTTTTTTTGGTTTGCTTTAAAATGACAATCAAAAGTGTAAATGCTGTGCTTTTCCCTCATGACATCTGGAAGGCACCTGTGAGATGATCTTGAAAAGCTTGTTTTCAAAATGGAAAAGTCAGGTCATGCTGTGCCTAAGTGCAGAAGCAAGCAGGGGATCATGATGTCTCCAGTGCTTAAAAAAAATAAAGGAAACATTCAACTGCTGGGAAGCAAAGGGAGAGTGATTCGCTTGCACCCTTCATTTGGCACCACTTTATATATGGCCAATTAACATTTGAAGCTTTTATTAATGACTCACTACTCTCATCTCCCCTTCAGTAAAAAATAGCAAGTGATCACAGTAGACAGCCCTTAGATATTTCTGCTGTTTGTCCACAAAAAAAGAAAAAAAAAAGGAAAAAAAAAAGAAAAAAGAAACAGATTAGGTTTTACACAATGGATAATTTTGTCACTTAGACTGCTTGTCAAAGTCCACTAAAAGAACACAACTTACAGTGACAATTTTAAGCAACACACGCCATCAGTAAAACAACACACACACACACAAATTTATGTGTGTGTGTGTTATTTTGTACCACTTCAAGTGGTACAAAAGTATTTGCAACCTCAGCACAGAGGAACTTTTAAAAGGACCTTAAGTTTCAAGGCAACTCACAGGGCCTGGCACTTTTGAGACCCAGATGAAATCATCCTTCACCCAACTGAAGAACCCATCCTGAAAGCCTCACCGCACTAAGCAGTGAGTAGCAGGGTGACTAGGCTTGTAAAACGCTGCGTAATAGCAATTTAAGTGTCCCAGAGGCACCATGCAGCTGGCCGCAGGGCTAACAGATGACTGCCTCTTATGTTTCTTCCTGTAGTTCTTTGATGCCATGGCACTCAGTCCCAGAGGATTTTGGAAGATTTTACTCTGAATGCTTACAGCTTTGGTACAATACACATGCGAACTCCTGAGACTGCATCACCAGTTATGTGCCAAATCCCCTGGCAGGTTCTGCTCCTGCAGCAAAGGCAACAGAAGATGCGGTCACAGAGCAGTGTTCTCCCCCGAACTCCTTTTTACGGTGACAGGAAGGGGACAGAGCTGAGCCCTGCACTCCCTCAGGTCACTGCAAGTCCTGGAGCTCCCATGAGAGCTCAATGTACCTCAGTCATGGAGTCACAGCCTTGTAGGACTGTACAACAGAATAATCTGTTCTCTGCGGCCACACGTGAAGACAGGCCATAGATTTAAGGTGCAGAAGAAACATTCAGGTGAGACAAGAGAAACAAAACCACTATTTGACTTTTAGGGCAGGAAAGCACTGGCCTGGCCTGCTTCTCTGGAGCTCTTTACAGCAGGAGAACATCTGCCAGGGAGGGTAATGGTACAGCGAAGCCTGCCTTGGGGCTGTGGAGCAGAGCAGATGACTTCATTGAATCCCAGCAAGTCTGTTGCTGTACGATTCTGCCCTTGTACCAGCTAATCCCCCAGCACAACCTGCTGGCCCTTCTGCGTCTTCTTCTTAGACACCTCGCAGTTCCCGTAGCTTGTAGAGAGGGTGGAGATGTTTCGCTGAGGACACCTGGAGTCCGCTCCTGGCAAGGTGCCCCTCTGCAGCAAGAAGGATGCTACAGACAAAACACCTGAAAATCCTAATGGCAAACCAACATGCTGGACATGATCTCTTAGAATTGAATGTCTGCCATCACTTCAAAGGTCCCCACTAACCTTATGTTAGAACTTACCAAAAATATTTTGTCATATGTTCAACCAAATTTAAAAAAAAAAAAAAAAAAGAGTATTTGCATAAATGGCTGTCATCACTGGCTCCTTCTACTGTTTTTCTTCTACTGGTGAAACAAAAAGGATATTTTTCTCCTCACTAACACTAGGGATTGAGTCAGCTGCAATTACATTCTACCTTTTGAAAACAGAACCGTTTTCAACTTTTGGTAACATGTGGTGACCTGCATTTGAATGAACTTAACATGCCCTCAATATCTGCCCTGCATAGCAGCAGCTGCCTCAGACCTCACAGCGTTTGTTTAAATTCTTTCAGAGATCTTAAAAGATGTGGAATATGTAATGTTGATCATTGACATGGAAAGCTCATGGTTCAATTAAAAAGCAGAGCCCTTGCCCCAAACATGGTGCCTAAAAATAAACACATAAATCTTGGCAATTTGAAAGTAGAAAGTTCTAGAAAGAAACAGAACAAAAAAAATGGGCTAAATACTAATAGTTTGTTAGCAGCTACCGTTGAGGAAACTGTTTATTTCAACAGGTGCTAGAGGACACAAACAATTTCCTAAGTTCTTCCATAAATGGGTCATGTAAATTTTGGGGGAGGGAAGTAAAAAGGAGGCACTATTTTAGACAGTCTGGAATCCTGAAGTAGCCACAGGCACCTCAGCCAGCTTTTGTGCAGTGTGCAGAGTGGCGGGAAGCTGGCAGAGACAGGACATCTCCAAGACAGATGAGCAACACAGCTCAGATCTGGGACATGCAATGGGTTATCCTTTCTTTTGGGCAGCCTTTAGAGATACTTCAGCTGTTTATTATAAAAGTCTGGAGGAATGTAAAAACACCTGAGAGTGAAGAAGAGTAATGTCATCAGCTAGAAGCTGCTATTTGTAAGAGAAGACCTGAAGACAGACTGGAGCTACCCCCTGCCACTGGCAGACAATTCTGCAGTGCATGAGGTAGAGTTCAGAGAAAAGTCAGGCAGCCAACATCTGAGTTGGGTGAGGAGGAAAAGAAGTCCAGTCAGTGGCAAATGACATGATGTGGCAAATTACATGATATGGCTCATGGAGGCAAAAAGAAGGGATGTAGCAGCAGGATGAACTATTAAGGAGAACAAAAGGCTGCACTAGGATTTGCTCTTTTTGTGGAAGAGGAAGGTGAAGGAGACCCGTGACACACACATCGCATCTGGTGGTTAAAATTGTGTTTGCCCAGCACCGAGACAGCCCATGCAATCGCCTGGTGAACAAACCGGACCACAGTGGTTAAAACACTTACTGTATACCCACAGTGGAGGAGTCCTGCAACAAGCCATCCCAGCCCTTCTGCTTGCTTCAGACTTCAGCAAGTGGTGAATCCCAGGGAACACTAGGATTTTAGGACAGCAGTGCGAGGGAGTAGGTTGGCTTACCTGAACTGGATCCTGCAAATCTGTATTCATGCAATGTCCTGTCCATAACACCACGAGCTATTATGCAGTGCTGCATACAAGAAATAAACAGTACACAAAGTCTACTGTGTAAAAAAATACAAAAAACAACCCAGCCATTTAGATCTTGAACATCTTAATAAATTATTGAAAAGCTTTATAAACAAAAAGGCTTTTAAGGAAATGTGTGCATCATCTCCCTTGGCTGAAGAAAACAAAACCACAATGTAGCATAAATCAAAAGTTATTAGTCTTGGGTTTCAGTTAGCATTCCAACCTTGTAAGATACATTAAAGCATCTTCTTCACACAAAACAGAATTCAAACCTGCCTTCTGTGCTAGAGAAACAGCACTGCTGCCCTCCTCAGAAGCACAAACAGAGACTTTGGCACATGAATTATTACCACCAAATGTGTCTGAATGAGTTTCCTTTGATGAATTCAGAAATAGGGTCTTTTCGGAGTTCAAGCCATTTGTATTCCCAGACTCATCCTGAATGTCTGGTGAGAAGGAGGTGTCCTCTACTAATCCATCTCTTGAACAGGCCTGAAAAGGTGTTTTAGATGTTGGCAAAACACTGGCAATGCTTTCTTCCTCTGATACAGCACCTGTGGCTAAGCTGGAAGACCCAGAAGTAGCCTGGAACTCCACTCTACAGTTCACAGTCCAGTCATCTTTCCATTTCTTAATTGCTTCCCTCTGCTCCTCGGGGGTCAGCCTGTCAAGGTGCTTGGCTCTCAACACCGGAGATGGAAACAATGTTCCTTGGAGAACTCTCAGCAAATATCTACAAAATAAACCCAATTTCAAATAAGCTGTTTAGAAGCAGACTCAAAACTGTTTCCAGCAACACTAAAGGAAACCAAACACCATTCAAGTAACCCTGAGGCTGCAGCAGCCTCTGAAACCGTTTTTGCAGGTGTTGTTTTGTGAACATAAACTATAAGGCCAGCAACTGCACCAGCACATATTTTAAAACTGGCATTTTCAAAGACAGACACTGATCTCAGGTGCTTCCATTTTTCTGTCCCGAACATGGTTCTCCTACACACTAGTTACTGCAGCAACGTGCACTTGCAACTTCAATGAAGGGCTGGGATCCCAACTACACTGAAAGTGGAGCTTCCTGTGTATAATGTCAGGCCCCAGAAAAAAGGCATCAAAATCAGTGAGCAGTTTAGAGTTTCCCTAGCCCTTCAGCCCCACAAAGAAGCCTGTACATGCATTCTTTGTTCTAAATATTCTTATATATATTCATGACATAAATTTCAAACAGAAAATAGTTTCACAAATAAACACAGACTAAGCACAGTACTTCTATGTATATGTCCTGGTTTCAGCTGGGATAGAGTAAATTTTCCACAGAATGTCATGCTCAGTATACTCTTTTTTTTTTTTTCCTTGGGTTTTATTCCTCTCTCTCTCTGTTATCTCCCTTTTCATTACTACTATTATTTTTTATTATTATTAACTTTATTTCAATTATTACATTGTTCTCTCAACCGATGGGTTTTATGTTTTTCTGATTCTCCTCCCCATCCCACTGGGGGCGGGGGGCCGAGGCAGGGGGAAGAGTAAGCAACCAGCTGCGTGGTTCCTAGTTGCTGGCTGAGGCTAAACCA